>NW_005842128.1:141005-148642 GCF_000455745.1 Alligator sinensis | reverse complement strand
GTGTTCTCTTCCTACATGGATTGGGCATGGAAATATTTTGTGAATATTTTCTATTTTTAATGTTGGGAACACTTCAGTGTGGGCAGAAGTAAGAGAAAAATCACTTAAATATTTAAATTATTCAATCTGTCCTTAAAAACAGCCTTTGTGAAAGTGAAATGTCAAAAATTACAAAAATTGTTGTTTTCATTGTAATACATGGATCCACATCATTTGTAGGATCCACATCATTTGTAAAGAAGTTGTTTTTAAGACTAAGCACTGCACCAGGAGAGCAAGACTATGCAGCTTAGAAGAAAAGATGGCTGTGTATAGTCCTAGGGTTCACCTGGAGCTTCTAAATGAAGGATACGAGTGACTTATTTAGACATGCATATCTGATAATTGGGCTAGCCTGTCTGCTCAAAAATTGTTAAGGAGATAGATATACCTTTCAGTTCTCAAACTTTATAAATATAGTGCTGGATGATTCCCTCTGCTTCTTCAGAAAGACGGTTGCATGGTGAAATTGAATCCAGAGGTGGCAGAATAAAGGTGTGCCCAACCTCACTTTCCTTTTGACCCCATGAGAAATGTAAGGAGTGGACTCCTCTCCACTGTTAGGAAGTGTCAAGTGAGAACATAACGACCAAAGCTCCCTTGCAAGCAACCTTTTTTTTAATGCAAATACTCTTACTGCATTGTGATTTTAGCTGACTGTGAATTGCCATATAATTTAATTGCTCGCTCTGAAAAACTGCCTGTGAAATCATTTCAACTGGTTTCCTTCATGTACAAGGATCCTGAACAATTTTTTTAAATGCACATGTAATGCAGGCTTTTGCTCCTGATACCTGTAGAAGAATGTCTTACATTTCATAGCTTGTCTAACTCTACTCAACTATACAGCTGGTCCAGTAAAAGATATCACATCCTTACGTCTCACATAATTCCTGGACCATCACAGGTACAACATTAACACTTTTAAACCTTTCATCTTTTTGCTTGAACATCAAGTGCTTCTCTCCATTCAACATTCAGTCTGACATCTCTGCAAATTGACAGGTTCTGGAGCTGAGTAATTGGGCAACACAATGGCAGATCATATCCTAGGCAGAGGAGTGCAAAGCTGCACTGAAAGGAACAATTTACAGACTTTGCCATGAACACTGATAGACTGTCAATTAGCTGTAAACTTGTGAGGAAAATATGTAAGTGTTATTATGGACCGTTCAATAAAGACTCCAACTCAGTGCGCAGTGGTGGTCTAAGCAACAAATCATGTATTTGGCTGCATTAGGGAGAGCAAAAATAATATAAAAACATATACTATCATTCAGCTGTCTTGTCACCACCTGGGACACTGTATTGGATTTAGGTTATCATCTCAGAAAACAGAGGTCAGGAAAAAAAATTTGATAAGAATTTTCATCTTTTTTTCATAACTTTTCCTATAAAAATGACAGAGAAATGGACTTGGAATACCAGAATTGAAATGGGATCATTTTTATAAAAGTTAGCATGCAGCACTTACTATGACAAATTGCTATTGAAGAAAAATAGTACAGTGAACTTTAAACAAATACTAGACACATGTAAATAATTGAAAAAAATAATTGAAAAAAAAATCTGGCCATACTAAAAAACCTCGGGAAAAAAAATTCTGATCAACCCAAAACATTTCACTTAGTTTTGGGTTAATCTTTGTTCACACCCATTTCAATTAAATTTAGGTCAGTTCTGAACAACATCAGCTCCCTGCTGACAAACTTACAGATGGTAAGCCTCCTTCATGGTGTAACAGAAGACTTGAAAGCTTGTAAGCTGTATCTGTTTATGGAGGAAAAAAGCAAGCCCAAATTCAACTGATCTGTAACACGAGTAAATCAGTCATTTCTAAGACCTGACGTTTTAGTCAAATTTCCCTTTTGAAGAAATTCAATACAAGTCATTGCTCCTCCTTATTTTTCTATACTTAAAAAGTATGTTTTCTTTCAAACAGAATTTTATTAACTGTGTGAATTGTGTCTATGTTGCTGCATACTAGTATTGTTAGTATGGCATGCAGCTTGCATATCAATATGGCAATTGCTACTATACAAAATACAAAAGAGAATATCATATTAAAGCCAACTAAGTACAAGACATATGCAGTTTTAGAACATTAAAACCTAAGCGCTAAATGAAAACAGGGTCAATAGTTATATTAACTCAGAGGTGGACAGAATGGCAGACTCCATTTCCCTGCAGCCCCTGCCCGTGTCACTGTGGATAGTTTCCATGGAGACCCCAGGAGCAGCAGGGCTATAGTTTCCATGGGGACTGGCCCCAACAACACTGGCAGGGTATGTGGCTGGCCAGGAAGCTGCTCCAGGATCGGGGCTGGGATCTTGTGGTAGTGACAGCATGGGCCGGGGCCGGGGCAGAGCCACAATCCGCTGCCTGCACACCCCTGCTTGTAGCGTAGGTCTGTTATGTTGAAAGCATATGGGTAAATGTCAGAACAGCAGGGGGGGGGTGTCATGGTGGGTGTTTGCTGTTTATTTATAAATATTTATTTTTATTTTTATTGATTCACATTTTCAGGATTGCACAAAATTAGGTGTGTTTTTTCAATTTCTGTGGATTTAATTTTTCAGAATTGTGTGAAACTGGGGGCCTGAAGGGCAGCCAATTTAGTATTGTGCTCAATGTCCTTTTGGAGGCGGTGTTAGGTAGGGTTACCCAGAAGTCTGTCTTGGGTCCAGTGATGTTTAACATTTTCATTAACAATTTGGAAGATGGGATTTAATGCACGCTTAGCAAATATTTGGATGACACAAAGTTGGGTGGAGTTGCAGATTTGTTGGAGGGTAGTACTAGGATCCAGAATGACCTGGATAGACTGGGAAAATGGTCTGTGATCAATCAGAAGAAACTGAAGATGGATAAGTATAAAGTCCTGCACTTGGGATAGAATAATTATATGGCCAAATACAGACTAGGGAATGACTGGTTAGGCTGCAGTACTTCTGAGAAAAACCTGGGTATTATGGTAGACTATAAGCAGAATATGAGCAAACAGTGTGTTCTTGTTAGGAAAAAAAGCCAACAGCATATTGGGTTGTACTAACAGAAGTATTACTTGCAAATCAAGGGAAATGATTCTTCTGCTATGTTCAGCACTGTTGAGGCCTCATACGGATTACTGAATCCAGTTTTGGGGCCCAGACTTCAAGAAGGTTGTGAAAAGAGGACAGTGCAGAGCAAAAAATTTAATTAGAGGCCTGGGAAACATGATTTACTATATGAGAAAAGGATAAAAGATCTAGGAAAAACTAGGAAAGGCTGAAAGAACTAGGGAGAAAAGACTGAAGGGGGATTTGATAAGTCTTCAAATATCGTATTTTCTTATGTACAACATGTACCTTGTCGTTACTAGGAAGAGGTGAAACAGGAAATTAAACAGTGTGGCTTTGGGAATAATTTATGGGACAGTGAAAATGGACATCAGACATTGAGCTTTACACAGAACTTTTGGAAGTTTTCTGGAAATAAAAATTGTAATAATACATGTTTTAGTTTAGACCCCAGTATTATGTAATGCTAATAAAATGCTTTAATATTGTTACTCATCTGTTTAATATGGTGTTGAGGGAGGAGAGAATCATGTTTACTCCCAAATGTTCTGTACGAGTCTCACATCAGACAGAAATTATCAGTTATTGATTAGACTTTCCCATGGGAAGCCCCGACTCATCTGACAAGGAGTTTCCCAGTGGTAGCCTACAGTACATCATTACTCATAAGAAGTGCCATACTGGATCAGACCAACAGTCCATCTATCCTAGTAGCTTGTCTCCAACAGTGGGAAGGGTGGATACTATAGAGGGAGAGCACCGAACCCAATATAACTAGAATGATCTATCCCCTATTCATTACCCTCCCTGGCTTCCATCATTGTATGTTTAGAGATGCTAGAGGGAACATCTCCAACAATATTGAATAGCCATTAATAGGTCTATCACCCATGAACTTACCCCACCCCTTTTTGAATCTGGCTAGGTTATCTGCCTCTACCACCTCCTGTGGCAATGAATTCTACAAGTTGATTATGCATTGTTTTAAAACAAATATTTTTCTTGTTAGTTTTAAATTTGTCACCTACTAGTTTCAGCATGTGCCTCCTAGTTCTAGTACTCTGGGAGTTGGTGAAGAACTCTGTTCACTTGGTCCACACCCTTCATATCTCCCGTTTGCCTTCCTCTTTCCAAACTGAAAAGTCCTAGCCTTTTTAGTCTCTCATGGCATGGCAACTGCTCCATGCCTCTGATAATTTTGGTTGCCCTTTTCTGTACTTTTTTCAAATTCTACTACCTTTTTGAGATGTGGGGACCAGAACTGCACTATGGATTTGTATAATGTCATTATGATGTTCTCCATTTTATTTTTAATTCCCTTCTTAATTATGCCCAAAATATTTTTGGCTTTTTGGTCACCACTGTACACTGAGCTGGCATTTTTAGAGAACTGTCTACAATGACTTTAAGGTCTCTTTCCTGAGTTGGAACAGCTAGTTTACAACCCAGCAGTGTATGGATAGTTGAGGTAATTTTTCCCCTTGTACATGATGACATTGACATTTATCTGCCATTTTTTTTAACCCTTTCACTTAGCTTGGTGAGAACTTTCTGCAGCTCCTCTCCATTAACTTGGGGCTTGACTACCGAGAATAATTTGGTGTCATCTGCAAATTTAGAGATTTCAGTGTGCACCCCATTTCTAGGTCATTGATTAAAATATTGAACAAAATAGGGCTCAGCACAGATCCCGGCAGGACCCCTCTTTTGACTTCTCTCCATCCTGAAAAGTGACCGTTTAGGCCTATCCTTTTTTTCCTGTCTTTTAACAAGCTCTCAGTCCACAAAATAATGTTCCCTCCAATCCTGTGGCAACACAAGGTTTTTAAAAGCCTTTGGTGAGGGACCTTGTTGAATGTTTTTGGAAAGTCCAAATATATTATGTAAACTAAATCCCCCTTGTCCATGTGCTTGTTAACTTCCTCAAGGAACTCCAGCAGATTTGTGAGGCAGGATTCCCTTTACAAAAACCATATTGACTCTTCCCCAGCAGATCATATTTGTCCATGTGACTGCTGATTTTATTTTTTATTCTTTTTCTTAATCTTATTCTTTACTCTTACAATCTCTCCCCAATGTACAAGATGTAGCTGATACAGCCATCATGGTTTGTTAGCCTCTGAATTCCAGCAAGCAGTTACTACTTGATTCTAAGTTTATAAAACTGTAATAGATGCTGTGTGTTTGCAGAGGAAGGGAAGCAAGGAATGTAGAATCAGTGCAATTTATTCTGAAATGGGGATTGGCAAATATGTAAAAAGGTTAGGAAAAGCAGTACAGACTAAACATGGATATAAATTTGATATACCTGGCACCAACCGATTACATGTTTCCTAAACAAATACCTCCCAGTCAGGGAAAAAAAAAGAGAGAATATACAATCTCTCTGGAGCTAGTGCGTCTGTGCACCTCAAAGGATCAAATTTAGGAAATTTAGGAAATGCAACTTATAGATGAGGGTTTCAAAATCACTCACATAGTGATTAGATAAGAAAAAAAAACTGTTAGTTTCTATGGATTACTAGTTTTCTGTCCTGTTACTAACCATTGTGCCACAAGGAATGATTTGGAAAAAATAGATTTATCTTTTTTCAGAATGGGAAACAAGATGTTATGCAGGGGCCACATCTACATGAGACACTGACTGTGCAGTAGCTCATTACTACTTTGCAGTAGCTCATTATGACTGTAGTAGCATCGCGCTCCACGAAGCATGACATGATGCTACTGCACAGTAGTAATGAGCTACTGCACAGTCAGTGTCACCAAGAAGTTGTATGAGGATGCTGCTGCACTGTAATGCCAGTTACCGCACAGTCATGTAGTATTTGCGTATGCGTGTAGTAAACAACTGCACAGTCAGCATCTCCTGTAGATGCAGCCTGTGGGCAAAGCTACATGTGCAAATGCTGCTGGATGGGTTAACCCACCCTGGGCTGGCATCTACACGGGTGTCCATTTGGGAGCAGATTTCCTGCTCCTGCCTCCTCTAGCCCTGCCTCCTCTACCCCTGGCTGCTAGCCCAAGGTCTGGCAGGGAGCATGGGGCCAGGATATAGCTGTCTCCTGGTGGGCGCTGGGAGATTTCTCCCTGCCCCCCGGAGCTGCCTACTGCTGTGGTGGACTCTAGTGGTACAGCCCACGTGAGGGCAATGTGCCCCTGCCCCAGCAGCAGGGAGCTCCCAGTCCCAGCTCCCCGATCGAGGGCAGAGGGCTTGGAAAAAGCTGTTGGGGAGGGGAAGCTGCCCTGATCTGCTGCGGGGGTAGCTAGCAGCATAATTCCTGCCCAGCCAGGGGCTTGTTACTAGCTGCACCAGTGGTGGCTCGGGGCAGGGGTCTTGGACCTGCCCTCCCCCCGCAGCTCTTTGCAATCCCCGTGCCTCAATCCCCATCCCTGTGCCTCAATCCCCAGACCTGAGCTAGCCAGGGCATGGGGCCAGCCCTGGCAGTGGTGGAGTGTGGGGCTCCTGAATGCCCAGGAGATTGGAAAAAAACAGCTCTGCAGGCTAGGGGACAAGACAGAGTGACCCAAAGAGAAAGAGATGTTTGGTAAGCAGGCACACAGCCTCATTTTTTTTCTTCTTATGTTATATCCAGGGGTTTAGTGTTTATGTTGCAGTTTAAACTGGCATTTAGGGCTGTGGGATGGCAGGGGACAATTTTAGGAGGTCCCATGAATATCCATAGGGTTATGTGCTGCTCTTGAGCCCTGCTGGGGCAGGTTTAAGGTAGAACAGAGGCTGGTGCCCAGAAGCCAAGCCTAGAGCAGTGGGCTGGAGCTGCAGGACCAGCCAGAGTAGAGGGACGGAAGCCAGGAAGGCTAAAGCCCCAACAAAAAAGGGAAAAGAAAGGCCTAGAGTGGCATGGAGATGCCTGGACAAGGGTCCCATCTGACTGGAGGTTCAAAATCTGCAAGGCAGGGTCACAGAGTAGGGAGCCATGCAATTAGCTCTTAAGGCAGGAGCTCCACACCTCTAGGTGTTCCTTGGAGCAAGACTGGATCTGGGAAGCCCTGGGGCAGCCTCCCCTTTGAGGACCAGAAGGAGAATCAAGACATGGCAGGTGAGTAAGGGGAGACTGTTCCCAGAGTAAGCCCTCCAGGAGCTTGAAACTGCCCTGGGGATGGTGCCATGTTACAGCAGGTCTCTACACGTGCAGAGACTTGGCACTAAAGTTAGTCCCAAGTTCCAGCAGCCTTGCCATGTGCCCCTGTGGCCAGCGGTGGGAACTCCAGCCTCTGGCCATATGACTGTCAGCACTTGGCAGCCATGTTGAAGCCAGAGCCAGCTGCTAGCACCTGGTAGCTGTGTGTGAAACTCTGATTCCTGGCCAGCCCTTTCCCTGGCCAGGAACCTCATGCCTAGCACAGGGGCAGCACGCAGCAGCTCCTTCCTTGCCCAACCTGCCTCCCTACATCAGGGATGTTCCAGCCCCTGCCCATGTCAGCAGTGCTCAGCACCCTGCGCTCCTGATGGCCATGGTGCTGGCCCTGCTGGCCCCACCAGGCCCCCCCCATCCAGTGCCCAGGACATCTGCAGAC
>NW_005842128.1:121218-140995 GCF_000455745.1 Alligator sinensis | reverse complement strand
GCTCAAGACATGCATTTAGGTGAAACAAAAAAACTTTATTACCCTCACAACACCCATCCCCCATCCCTACCCCTTCCCCCTCAACAAACAGAACCCCCTGCCCCCTCAACCAACAGAGCCCTTCCACCACCCTCCCCACCTACCAACAATAAACAACCCACTTACAAGCCGGAAACTATATACAAAGGGAAAACTATTTACAATATTTTGGGTCTTCAAGCCCAGAATGGGGGGCCATGACAGGGGGGGCCTAGGGGGAGGGCCCTGGGGCAGGTGCCCAGCACCCCAGCCCCCGTATGTTCCCTGGAGCTGGGCTTAGGCCAGACCTCTAGTGGCAGGCCATACCCGGCACTAAAATTAATGCTAGGTCATGTCTATACATGCATAAATGAGCATTAACTAATCGCACCTAAATTTGATACTTGCATTTGCAGGTATCAAATTTAAGTGTGATTAGCCTAAGCTAATGTGCATGAAGGGCATGCATGTGTAGACGCATGCCCATAATGCTCATTAATTTAGACTAACGCACATTAACACGTCTTGTGTAGACGCACCCTTCTACTGCCAAATTGGCATCCTCTCTTTCCTATGTCACTTGTACCTTCAGTATATTATATTCTCTGCTACCCTATACCCAAGTGTTATACCCAGATTTACCAGCACTGAGAATGTAATATCTTGACATCCTATCTGAATTGTACTGTACCTATGACTGGGTCAGTTAGCCCTTAGAGCTATTTCTGTTTTTAATAACCACCTGTTTTTATAACCTTGTGATAGAAGTAAAAATATTTTTAAAATTTACAGTACAAGACAGTTTTGAATTTGTGTACAGAATTACATATCCTTTTTTAATTTGTGTGAATGTGGTTTCTATGAAATTGTAGGACTAATAATTGCCTTGAGCCATGTATATGGAGTAGGCAGTGACTGTATGACCTTCTCAAGGTATAACTCACATAGGAAAGCACAATCTTGTCTCTTGATTGTGTAGGGATCCCATGTGCCTAATAGGATCACCCTTTTGATTTTTCAGGCTTGCAGTGGCTAAATGATCTGGTGCATGGGTTCAGGTGCCTGGACTGACTTCACGCCACTTATCTGGCCTTCACTCCAATAAATGCCACCATTTTCTCAAGAAACCACAAGGGAAATAGATTTCTACTTCCATCTTTTATAATGGGGATCTGAAAGAAGTAAACTGTCATGACATTTTTAACAGAACTCTGGACATTGTAGTACAGAAATGATTTTTTTTAACTAGCCCTAAACATTTGGAAGCAATAGTGAACACACGATATGAACAAGTACAGGTCCTGATGGAACAGGCATAGCTTTAGGAAGATGGCAAAAGAAGTGATATGAAAGGGTGATTTGAAGAAGTTTGAAAGCCACTTGCCTAATGTAAAATTCGTTAAGGGGTTTGGGAACAAGTACCAGAGCCCAGGTTTCTCCTACTCTCAGAGAAGTGGCTTCTTCACTGGACTGCTGGATTGCTTTTCATGGGTTAGATGTCTAAATTCTGCCTAAATCCCAAGCAACAAATAGAATGACCCAATCTTGTATCACTACTGCATTCAGTTTTCTCATATTTTAACCAATAAATATCTGGTTAAAATAAGAATAAGTTTTTCTTATATTTTAACCAAAAATATGTTTCCTGTAAAGTGCAGCAATAGGTCTGCTTTGTTAAATGAATGGGGATACTCTTCATATTTTTTGGCCAAAAATACAATTATACTGTTAAGTAAGAGTTCATTTAATCCATTAATTCTAAAAGGCACAGAGTTAAAACTTAACTGAGTTTAACCCAGAACGCTGAACATGACAATAATGCACATGTGTGCATATGATATAAGCTGACCTAGTTACTCAAACCTTGAAGAAAATATCTATATTTTTACAACATTTGAAAGCCATCCCTCCACAGTTCAGGAACCAATCTGCTAAACCAATGATAAAGGACTTTGAGAAATTATTGTTATACTCAGTTTAAGCTAGAAGCCAAGCACTTGACTAATGGGTTCTCAGAGATTATAAAACTGTTTCTTTTAAGAATAGCTACTTTTTTTTGTTTGAAAGAAAATATCCATGTTCAAATCACTTCTAATCCTTGTTGAAATTGTTTGATTGTTCTTTAAAATGTAGGATAGGTAATCATCCTAGCAACAGGATAACATAAATAAAATTGCTAGTGTTTTTAATGCAGGCCAAATATTATTTGATTCATTTAAATATTTGTATGACTCAAGACTGATTTTACTAAGTGAGGTATACTCTGGACCATAAAAAAGCATTCCTGGAATAAGCCACTTATGGAGTACTAGTTTTGCTTACAGGACTTTACAAGAAATATAGTGCATGTCTACACATCACCATATGGTGCTGTTGTTATGGTGCTGTGTGTTAGTACTTCCTTTTGGAAGCACTAAAGCATGGTGTAGTATGGGTGGTTACTGCATTGTGTGCACAGTGCACAGGTAGATTTCACTGTATGTCGCCGTAGCTGGAGATCACGTGTAAGCACACATGATCACTATGTTGGCATAGCACTCTGTACAGCAATGTAGTACATCATTACATTGCTATTCTGCACCCAGAGTACAGGACACCCACAGTTCTTGTTTTGAATCATGCAGACATAGGGCTTACTCTTTGGCCTAGTTTAGAAAATGGGCCAAACTTTAGGTCCTTCCTTTGTCATCTTTTTAGCTCCTTGGCAGCCCAAAAGAAACTTACATTTTCTCTAGAGTTTGTGCCAACACTTCTACATTTTTTAAAAGGACAGATGCCTGTCAGCATGTCAAGAGCTATAGTACAGAGCCAGAGGACAGTGAACCATAGGGAGCCTTCCTTATGGAATAGCTTCTTGAGTGACATTGTCCGTAGACAAAAATTAGTACTGCCTTAAGGTTGCTTTAACTTGTGCCAGGGACCTGTTTAGACTGTAATATCTGCCAAGATTGGGAGGAGATATTAAGGCTGACTGATATAAGGTTACTAATACCACCACTTCCAACCACATACATAGTACACTGCTCTGTCACACATGCACATCTAAAGCAGTGCCTGTGCTCAACTTGCATGTAATAATAGGATGAGCTTGCAGCTACTTGGAAATCAGTGTTACTATTAAAATGTCATCTTCCAGGTTTCCTGTAAGAGAGCAAAAGGCCATTCACTCAGTTTTCCAGTTAGCAAGATTCTGTTGTCTGGACAATTTATTTTTCCACTGACACCTGCCTACATCAAGGGTGAGGTGGTTTTAAAAAGTTTAGATTTAGTACCAAATTATCCATTTAGGTGACTAATTCTTCCTAAATTCCACTGAGATATCTAAGTCATGAAAAGTCATTCAGATTGTTTTTACTGCAGCTGCTACACAACTATTTTAGGCACATAAATGCATTAGATGCCTATGTTTTGGCTATATAAACACAACTAGGTACTTAACTTTCATCTTCAGAGCATATTCAGAAGCAATCCAGTTCAAACAGATAGCCATCAAATTCTCACCTCAGCTCTGTTGCATTCCAGATCAGACCTAAAAACCATAGGCTGTGTGTAGAGGAAACAAGGGGCGTGTGTGCATGACACTTTAAAGCGGGCTAAATGCTTTTGCACTGCTTTAATGGTGTCAGTGTTTGCATGCCTCAGTGGCATATTGCACACTAATTCCAGCCACTGTAGGAAATTCAGTGACATAATGTGCCTTAAATGACTTGGGGCGCAGCAAACTAAAACTCCTCTGAGGAGTTGCTGCCCCCACAGCCGCGAAGCGAAGCAGTGGACTGTGTGCTGCCTGGGACCGCTCCAGCCCCCTCCCCCTGAAGCACCAGTGCCCCCACCAGCTGTAAAATGGACACAGCTACTTGATTTGTTTCATTCAGAAATATCCATGTCATATCAAGGTTTCCTATTCCTGTCTGAGTTTTTGCCTTCTATTTTAGCAGTTTATTTCAAGTGAAATATTTAATGTCAAGCTTCCCATGTCTTGAGAGGGCAACAACTCATTTCTCAACTCATTTCCTTCCTTCCTTTCCCTAAATGAAACAGCAAAAATCAGGTAAAAAGATCAAATCATTTTGTTTGATATTTTTAACCCCACAATGTTTTTTATGCATTTTGTAGCCAGCTAAGGGGTTTATTATTTTTTTAAAATATGTTACTGTGTCCCTCAGTCTTACCTGGCCACTCTTCCTAAGGCTATGCCTGTTCCATCAGGACCTGTATTTGTTCATATTGGTGTGTTCTCCATTGCTTCCCAGTATTTAGGGCTAGTTAAAAAAAATAATCATTTCTGTACTAAAATGTAAAATATCCAGAGTTCTGTTAAAAATGTCAAAATAGTCTACTTCCTTCAGATCCCCATTACAAAAGATGGAAGTAGAAATCTATTTTCCTTGTGGTTTCTTGAGAAAATGATGTCATTTACTGGAGTGCAGGCCAGATAAGTGGCGTGAGATCAGTCCAGGTACCTGACCCCATGTGCCAGATCAGGTTGCTTACAGGTCTGGATCTGGCTGCGTGTCAGCCTGACCCTGTGCACTTGGATCCATTCACACACACTGTAGCACATATAGGACAGTGTCAGCAGAAGAGGAATGGCAATTAACACTGCCACTGCTCCCCATCACTAACTTTCTGGACCCATGGGGAGCCCTGCCAGCTGGACAACATGGTTCAGCCAGCCAGACCTGGCCTCCAGGCTAGAGATTTAGCACTACTGGAGTAGTGTGTTTAGACTTGGGCTGTGTTCTGAAAACTAGCAAATGTTCACTTAAACAGATGATAACAGGGTCTGGTACCTTTTTTTTTTATGCCAGAAATCCACTTTAGAGCTAATTATAAAACCTAGGCAATTGTTTTTTTCTTAATTTTTCAATTTAAGTGCATTTATTATAGTGCATTTGAGAGATGCTTCATTTCACTTAACATTTACCTTAGTCTTGCTCAAATGTATTCTGTGCCTGCTACATGGATCAAGCATTATTCTACACGTTTTGACATAAACCAGGGTCAGTAAAATCACCTCCTTTTATGCTGTTTTTTCTGCATCATTTTAACCACTGTAAGTTTTTGACTTCTTCACCTCTGTTCTTATAGTTTCAAAATATTGGGGAAATGCATATTTTTCCTACTACATCAGCTTTAAGTCATTATAGTTCTGTATAACTGGTCAGATACAAAGCAGATACAGAACGCAAGTTGGCAACAAAGATTAAGGATAACAAGAAGTCCTTCTTTAAGTACATAGGGAGCACGAAGAAGGCACAGGGTAACACAGGGCCACTACAGAATGGACTAGGGCAACTCGTAACTGATAGGATGGAAAAAGCAGAGATCTTAAATAATTTCTTTGCTTCTGTTTTCCTGGACACGGATACAGATGCACCTCCCAATGAGTCTTTAGTCTGGAGTGAGAGTAATACCAATCTACCAATGGTTAGCACTGACCTAGTGAAGGGGCACTTGGAAGGGTTGGACGTATTTAAGTTGGCGGGCCCCAATGATCTTTACCCAAGGGTACTAAAGGAGTTAGCCAATGACATAGCAGAACCACTGGCGCAGCTGTTTGAGTGCTCATGGCACTTGGGACAAGTCCCAGAGGACTGGAAAAGGGCCAATGTGGTCCCTATTTTCAAGAAGGGGAGGAAGGAGGACCCGGGTAATTATAAGCCATTTAGCCTCACCTCTATTCTCGGCAAGACCTTAGAAAAAATCATAAAGGATCACATTTTCGGCAAGACCTTAGAAAAAATCATAAAGGATCACTGTTGCAGGGGCCCAGCGGGTAACACAATGGTAAGGGGCAACCAGCATGGGTTTATAGCAGGCAGATCCTGCCTGACTAACCTGGTTTCTTTTTATGACCAGGTCACAAACTGCTTAGATGCAGGGGAGGAAATAGATGTTATTTACCTGGATTTTAAAAAGGATTTTGACACAGTGTCGCACTCAATCCTTATGAGCAAACTGAGTAGCTGTGTTGTAGATTTTTTTACAGTAAGGTGGGTGAAAAACTGACTTATGGGATGCATCCAGAGAGTGGTGGTGGATGGGGCAGTTTCTCCCTGGAGGGATGTAGGTAGTGGTGTCCCCCAAGGCTCTGTCCTTGGATCAGTTGTTTAATATCTTCATCAGCGATTTGGATGAAGGGGTTGATTGTCCAAATTTGCAGATGACACTAAATTATGGGGCATAGTAAACACACTGGAGGGCAGGAAGTGAATTCAGACAGATTTGGACAGACTGGGGAAGTGGGTAGATCAGAATAGGATGCAATTCAACAAGGATAAATGCAAGGTGTTGCACCTGGGGAGAAAGAACCTGCAACACACCTATAGACTGGGGGGGTACTATTCTGAGTACCGCAACAGTAGAAAGAGATCTCGGAGTCCTATTTGATGCAAAAATGAACAAGAGTCACCAGTGTGACGAAGTAATAATCAAGGCTAACCATGCTCTTTCTTGCATCAGCAGGATTATCACGAGCAGGTATAGGGAAGTGGTAATTCCCCTCTATGAGGCATTGGTGAGGCTGCAGATGGAGTACTGCATCCAGTTTTGGGCACCGCACTTCAAGAGGGATGTGGATATCCTTGAGAGGGTTCAGAGGAGGGCTACTTGTGTGGTTGAGGGCCTGCAGTTAAGACTCCATGAAGACAGACTGAGGAATCTGAATCTCTTCAGCTTCCACAAGAGAAGGCTGAGAGGTGATCTTGTGGCTGCCTACAAACTCATCAGGGGGGCCATAGGGAACACTGTTTACCAGGGCGCCCCTCGGGGTTACCAGAAATAATGGCCACAAACTGAAGGAGAACAGATTTAGATTGGACATAAGGAAGAAATTATTTATGGTAAGGGTTGCCAAAATATGGAATGGGCTTCCAAGGGGGGTGGTTCTTTCCCCTACCCTGGAGATGTTCAAGAGGAGATTAGATAGGCATCTGGCTCGGATTATCTAACGCCAGCTGAATAGTGCACTAAAGAGCACCCCAGTGCTCTTTCCTGCCTGGAGCAGGGGGTCGGACCCGATGATCTACCAGGTCCCTTCTGACTAGAAATCAATGAAATCTATGAAATCCAAAAGAAGAAAAATCTTGTACAGATAGAAGGTTGGACATGTAAGACATGTACAAATGTCAGCTTTTATTTTGAAGTATATGATTCTCAACTCATGTAAATTGGTGTGGCAATGGAGATGGCTGATTTACATGAACAAAAGATATTGTTTTTTTAAATGATTAAAAAAATACTGAGTAATAAGGTTGAAGGAGACCTCAAGGGACATCTAGTCTGAGCCCCACATAGCTGCAATATATGCTATTCTTAAATTACCCCAGGTAAATACATATCTTTCTCTTCTTGAAAAACCTCAGTGAAGGAGATTCCACAGCTCCCTTAGGCAGCTTATTTTATGTTTTATTGCTCTTAAGGCACTTACACATTACATTTTTCATGTGATCAGGCTTTTGAAAGTGCTCTACAGTCATGACATGACACGTGTGCATAGTTGCAGAGCATTTTTAAAATGGCCAATCGAATGAAAAATTAACCTTCCTCAAATGAGGTATTAGATGAGGGCACTCTAAAGCAAGGCACCTTGGGGAACTTGTGTTCCCTCCAGGTTTAATTTTTCACACTTTGGGGGCTGTCAGTTAGGGAGGGAGAGGAGGAGGGAGCAGCATGGAGTGAATGGCTAGGCATGACCAATGACCAGGCTGGAGTTGGGGAGGGTCAGGGTGAAGGCAGAACCCCCTTGCCTCATCCCTCCCGCCAGCTGCCCTGGCTGGAGTATTGAGGGGAGCCAGACTGGGTCCACTTCATGCCCCTCCCCCCCAGCTCCAGCCAGGCCAACCACAGCCAGCAACTCCATGTTGCTCCTTCTCCCTACCCCACCTTCCCTCACTGACAGCCCCAGAGCTAGGGGGGAACCTGGGGAGAAAGGCGGTTCTGCAGTGCCCCTACCTGCTGGCCAGGGCTGGTGCAGGCAGACTCCATTCCCCTCCAACCCAACAGGTGAATGTCTGCTGAATTGGAGGGAAGGGTCTAACTCATGGCGCTTTGTGAAATATTTCACATTAGAGGGAGGAAATATTTTTTTTCCTGAGCTTTAATTTAAAGCTGCTTTGCTGCAATTTAAACCCACTGTCACATGCCCCATGCTCTGTGGCAAAGGAGAACTATGTTTCTCCATTTTCTGTATGGTATTCTTTCAAATATTTGGAAATGCCGTTATGTTCCCCCTTAATCTTCTTTTCTGTCAAAGTCAAGGGACTGAGTTCCGTCAACCTTTTGTCATACAACTTACTTTCTAGCCCTCTATCATCTTAATCACCTACATTCAGACCCGCTATCAACATCCTTTTTAAAGTGTATTATCCCAAACTGGACATCATACTCCAGTTAAATCCTATCTGGGATCAAATTGAACTGTGCTGTCACCTCTCATGTTTTGCTTACAGTACTTCTGCAATACAACTCAAAATTGTGTCTAAACATAGGTTCTTTCTTGAATCCATTAGTGAATAGAGGGACACTACTGAATCAAGCCTTTGGAGCAGAAATTGTGGAAGTCTTTTCCTAATATACCTGGTACACTATAGTTCTTTGTTCTTTTCCAGTGGCTTGAGAATATAGAAGTTTAAGAACTTTTAAGTTAACAGAGACCAGTTATTTAATTCCACGGTCCTGGATTCAGTTCCCTTGTGATGTCCGCTTCTCAAGGATTGGTGTGTCGAACAGCCATACTGGAAAACGCTATTCAGCATTCCAAAAAGAACTGCGCAGACAGTGGTCAGGCAGTGTAAAGGATTATTACAAAGTAATGTTCCACATAGGTTTGGTTTTTTTTCAATTAACTGTTTAAAGCAGTGCCAAACCCTTGCACAATGGATTTGACCATAAATGGATCCAGGATTTTGCTAAAAGCAGGTGTGGTTGCAGGGACTGGTGCTGCAGGGGTGGCTGCACTCCCTGCTTCCAGCCTCCTCTCCCACACTGTAGCAGGCAGATGGCACTGCAGGAGCAGCAGCCAAGAACTTGTTGCAAGGCAGGTAAGTATTCCCCTGCTCCCTTCCCCAATCCTGTCCTCTCCATCCGTTCCCCTCCCATTCTCCAACCTCCCCTGCCTGCCACTGTCAGGTGCTGTTCTGGGAATGAGACAAGTTCCTGCCTGTTGCAGCTGAGCTGCAGTCACTGGGGATTGGGTAGCAGCAACAGTGGCCAGTAGGCATATTCCCCCTCCCAACACCTTTCTACCTGCCTGATGCTGCCATTGTTGTGCTCCTGGGCTGACTGCAGCCCAGCTGGATGGGACAGGACCTCCCCTTCCTCCCAGGTGCTGTCCCAGTGGTAGTCAGGGGAGGGAGGTGAGGGAGGGAGAAAGAGGGAGAGGCAAAGGGATGTGCCTTTGAGCATACATGCTTTCAAACTTAAATCCCTGGCTGCTTCTCTGGCAGCATGGCTATAAGGGGGTAGGGCAGTACCACTGCACCCTCTCTACATTCACGCCTGGATTTGACATATTTTAATGAGGGTTTCTTGGAAAAAGGACTTGATTCATAAATGGCCATAATGGCCAGTTACTAACTGAACCCTGCCAAGTTCAGCACTGCCACTCAATCTTAATATAAAGGAAGAAGTACAAGAGAAGAGCAAGGTACACATTTTCTCAGTAAGCCTTTCTTTATCACTTTTCATCTGGGGCCACAACACACATTGGCAGAAGATTTTCATAGCATAGGTCTGTTCCCAAAGTAAATATTTCACGGTTAGTTTTATATAGAAAAATATGTTTCTTGGCAAGGCTGGACAGTTCAAGAAATGTCTTTCTTTTAGGCCTGTGCAAATAGGGAACTATTCAATTCAAATTCGGCCGATTCGGATGCCAGCGATTTGATTCAGAGATTTGGATCGCTTTTCCGATTTGATTTGGCCAAATCGACTTCGGAAGATTCAGTGTCGATTCAGAGATTCGACCATAGAGTATAATGGGGAGTCAATGAAATATCTATAACTTTGTTGTTTTGTGACTGATGCAGATGTAACTTGCAGGAATGGTAGCCTCTGCTGAGGGCAGGTAGCCTGCCAAGTTTCAAGGTGAAAGGTGCAGAGGTTTCTGGGAAACTGCATCTCAAGCTGCTGACTAGCAAAACTCATGTCACATGTGTGTGTTAAGCCACAGCAGGGTGAAAACTGCAGGGATGGTAGCCCCTGCTGAGGCCACAAAGCCTGCCAAGTTTTGAGATAGGTGCAGGGGTTTCTGGGAAACTGCACCTCAAACTGCTGACAAGCAAAGCTCATGACATAGGTGACACTGTGTGTTAAGGCACAGGGGGGTGAAAACTGCTGGCCTGCTAGGCTCTCCTGCAGCCATGAAGTCTGCCAGCTGTCAAACAGATAGGTGCAGGGGGAGTCTAGGTTCTGGGGCCCTGCACCTCTGGCTGCAGGCAGGCAAAACTTGTAACATGGGTCGGTGACACTGTGTGTGTGTTCAGGTGCGCCCACCACTGTAAACGGCATCAGGTAAAAATAACTTAGTGACTCAGTAGTCAGCACCAGTAGCACCAGAAGCATCTCAGGCAGCCACACTAAACTGTCAGGCCCTTCTTTCCTCTCAAGTAGGAGCACCTAGTGCATGTCTGTTAGGTGCGCCCTCCTGGTGCGACTGTGTGTGTGTGTGTGTGTGTGTGTGTGTTCAGGTGCACCTTTCTGAGTGCTGGGGCCTCTGTACAACATGGCAGTGTGCCTCAGTGAGGCCTCCTCCTCCCCTACAGCTTCATTCCAGTCCACCACTGTAAATGACAGCAGGTAAGACAATATGGTGTCTTTTTAGTGGGGCAACTATATAAGTAGAGAGAGATATTTTAGCAAGCTTTGGGGTTAAAAAACCCTTTGTCAGGATGAGGAAGCACCTGTAGTTGGAGTGTCTGCTGGTCCTGGATGAAAGGAATAGTAAAGAAGCCAGAGGCTGGCCTGGCTTGCAATGCAGGCAAGAAAGCCAGTCAGTGAAAATGGAAATGGAGGCGTCAGGGGGTGAGGGACAGGCTGGGGTGGGGAGGGTGGGGAAGGGCAATGTAGCAGCACAGGTAAAATTGCAAAGGTGCCTGGGGAGTCAGATGTCCAGCAGGTTGCTGAATGTCAGAATTCCACTGTGTATATTGATATATTGAGTCCATGAGTTTCTGTACCTACTACCTAGGAGGCTGATGAAGTGAAATTCATAGGCCCGGCTGTGAAAATTGGTTTGTAAATTCAAACAAGCACCTAACCTCATCACCAGAACTGAAGCCAGCTTCCTACAGCTCAAAACACAAAACCTGCCAACTATCTCCAGTACCCCCACAAACTGCACACCAGAAACTATCACAGACAACAATACCCAACTACCTGTGGGGGCACATTCCTCACCAAAAAACCACTCTGCCTCCAGTCTCTCCGGCCTGATCCTGAAAGGGATCAATTTACAAACCAATTTTCACAGCCGGGCCTATGAATTTCACTTCATCAGCCTCCTAGGTACAAAAACTCACGGACTCAGTATAGATTAGACGGTGGAATTTTGGCACACTGTGACCTGCCAGACATCTGACCCCCCAGGTACCTCTGCACTTTTACCTACGCTGCTACATCCCCCTCCCACTTCCACCCCAGCCTGTCCCTCAACCCCTGATGTCTCCATTTCCATTTTCACTGACTGGCTTTCTTGCCTGCATTGCGTGCCAGGCCAGCCTCTGGCTTCTTTACTATTCCGACCATCCAGGACCAGGAGACACACCAACTGCAGGTGCTTCCTCAGCCTGACAAAGGGTTTTTCAATGCAAAAGCTGGTATCCCAGGCAGCTAAGCTGAGCTCACCTGGAGCCTCAAAACTGCACTGTAACCAGCAAGTGTTAGGCCTGTCAAAGATGTGACAGGGCTGGGCTTTTCCCAGCCAGGACTGTGTGCATGGGTGTGTGCGTTAGCTGGAGGGTATGGAGGCTCCTACCCACCTTTCACCAGGGGATTGTTGGTCTTGGCATTTATGGAGCTCCTGCACTGCCAGCAGTCCCACCAGGCCTCCCTACGTGGGCAGAGTGCAGTTTTAGTGGTCATGCCCAGGACCTGGGGCCTCCTCCTTCCCCATAGCCCCAGGCCATACCTCCAAATTCATCCTGGCAGGGGAGCGAGCTCAGCAGGGACATGTTCTTCCCCTGCTGGCTGGTGATGCAGTGAGTGCCTCCTCCAGCTAAGAGTGGGGCATTAACTGTTTTTTAAAAAATGAAAAAAGAAAATAGGTGCAGACAGAGTGAGGAGGGTGGCACGCAGTCTATCTGCAGGTGGAGCTTGGGGAACCCCAGCAGTGGGAGGTTCACTTTCAAGAACGCCAGCTGCTCCACCAAACTAGGATCCAAGCAGGTTCAGTGGGGTGTGACAACGTCCCCAGCAATGCTGACCACCCTCTTGCTTGAAACACTGGTTGGTGGACAGGACAGGTGTTGCCGGGCAACTGTGGCCAGATCTTGCCACATCTGGCTCCGGCTTGCCCAGTAGGCCAAGAGGTTACAGTCCAGTGGCTCCACTTCCTCAGCAAGACAGGTAGCCACCGAAGCCTTGGCGCTACCTGCCCAAGGGTGGGGTCTGGTGCGTTTGGACCCCAGCATTGAAACCATGGCCTTGGCCCACATTGGCACTTGGCCTACATTGGCAGTGGCTAGTGTGGAGGAGACTGGCTGGTGCTGGTGCTGGGAGTGCTGGCACAGGAAAGTGGATCCCCTTCCTCCACATCCCTTTGCCTCTTCCCTTCTGCCTCCCTGACTTTGTTGACTAGCACCTGCATCCAGTGATTGAGGGTTTTGGTGCTGCCAGTGCACATGCTCCCCTTCACTCTCGGGTTGCACATGCCTGCCAGCATGTGGACTGTACTAGACCGCAAGGGATCCAGCCATCTCCTGATGCCCTCCTTCAGCTGCCTCACCAGTGCCTGCACATCTGGTGACAGCAGCCTGCCCTAGCCAGGAACATCGATCCCCTGGAACTTCTCCCTTTGGTTCTCTAGTTCCCTTACTAGGGGGATCACCTGGCTAAGGAGAGCATCACCAGTGCTGAGGGTCTCAGTCACCTTGAGGAAGGGCTTGAGGACCACCAGGATCTGGGAGATGGTACCCCACTCAGCTCTGTTCAGGGGCCCACTGATCCCTATCTCCCCAAACAAGGCCATCTCATGGATGGGCTTCTGTTGCTCCACCAGCCTTTCGAGCATCAGGTATGTGGAGTTCCACAGAGTCTCCACATCCTGCATGATTTTGTGCTGTGGGATGCTCAGCTCTGCCAGTTTCTCCCACAGCATCTTCCCCCCTTGATGCTGCGATGGAAGTAGCCCGACACCTTTCTGCATTTTGAAATCAGTTGGCTCATAGTGCTAGTGGTGGCGGCACCATCACCAGCAGCCCTGTCACCCTCCAAGGTGTCTGTGACTATCAGGTGCATCCTGTGTGCCACACAGCAGATGCCAGCAAAGTTGGCATCACAGACAGCCTTGACCATATTGGCCCAGTTGTCAGTGACCGTGAACCTGTGGGTGAGCTCAGCCTGCCAAACAAGCCATCCCTGTACCATGCAGTTCTTGGCTACCATGATCTCCCTTGCCGCGTGGGACTCATTCAGCACCTCGGCTTGGAGGAGAACCCACCGATGGCCTGACTGATCTCAGCAGTGCCATGTGAGGGAGAGGTAGGCATGATCACCACCCCGGCTGCTCCAGATGTCAGAGGTAAAGTGCAAGGCTACCTGTGGCCCTGCCTTGCGCAGCTCCTCCCTCAAGTACTCCCTTCATGCCTCATACAGGGAGGGCACCACCATCCTGCTAAAGGTGGTGCATGTGGGCACTTGGTAAGATGAGACCACAAGCACCATGAGCCACCTGTACCCTGGCCACTGAACTAGGGAGAAGAGCTGGCTGTCCAAAGCAAACATCTCCTCAATGGTCTGGGTGATCTTGCTCACCTTGGGAATTCACCCCCTCTGTCTGCAGCTTTCTCCCACTGTTCCATGGTGGCCTGCCTCTGCTTTGGGGGGACAGGGGCTTTGGAGAAAGCGGGGAACTTCCCTTTGGGCATGCTCGCACTGGTGCCAGGCTGAGCAGAAAGAAGGGCAAGGGGGTGCTGCCTCCTCAGATACAGCAGCATCGCTGTGGTGGTAAAGTGTTTCACCTCCTTGCCTTGGCTGATCTGCCTTCAGCAGTACTGGCCTTCGGCATACTAGAGCAAACTTGGGATCATCTGCCAGCTCAAAATGCTCCCACATTACGCTACTCACCTGCTTCTGGGTTGAGGGTGGGGGTGCTTTCTTATCCCCTCCTCAACAGGCTGAGGCACGACAGCAGAAGGAGCTGCCTCAGCTGAGCCACTTGCCTGAGCCTCTGCAACCTGAACCTCCTCCGAGGTCCTGCTTTCTAGATAAGGAGACCTGGGTCTAGGAGAACATTGAGGGGTATGGAGCACAAACTCTGATTCCCCCTTGGTCCCCAGAATTGCTTGAGCCAGGGCATTCAGGTCCCCTGGTTCCAGCTCCAGCTCCTCCTCTGGCAATGGGAAGCTCACACCTGGGAGCTGGCATTGGTGTGGGTGAGACGGTGCCTATTGCTGGAGTTAGGGGAGGTGGTGCAGGTGCAGGAACGTCAGGTACAGGTACTGCTCCCACCTCCTTGCTTCCCCTGGCAGCAGAAGCCTCATGGCTGCTTGGGAAGAGGATGCGTCTACGTTTGAGGGGCAGGGAACTTGCAGCTCTAGCTCTCCCTCCCCTGCCAGAAGGTCTGGTACCTGCTTCTCCAGCATGCTCCATATTAATCTTTCCTGTTATGACTCCTTTTATGTTGTGTGTTTTCTTTCCTCTGTGTTGCATGCCCTGGACTCTTCTTTGATTGATTGTTTGATTGATTAATGATTATTAAGAACTATGTAAAAATGTGTGCTGTCTGTCATCTTCTGTGCTGTGATGTATTTATTTCCTATAAATTATGAATGTGAAGTGCGACTCCTTTTGTGTTGTGTGTTTTATTTCCTCTGTGGTGTGTGCACTGGACTCTGCTTTGGTTATTAATAACTATATATGGTTTCTTCTTTTGTGATGTGCTATTAATATGAATGTGTGACTATTACTGTACTACTTGTTCTTCTTCTGTGTTGTAATGTGTACCTAAAATAATATATCTCCTTCTACTAGAACTCTGAGTTTTGTGTTGTGTGTGTTAATCTCAATGTGAATCTCTGTCTGACTTCTGTGTTGCCTTTAGTCTGTATGTAAACAAACTATAACAATATTAATAACTAATAACTATATATAATCTGATTCTGAATCTCTTCTTCTTCTATAAATATCTGACTTCTTCTATGATGTGTGAGTGTGTGTAATGTGTGCTTCCCTGCACTGTGATGTATCACACTGCCAGGGAAAACACTGAGCTTTCTTTTTTAAAAGTATTGCAAAAAAAAAGAGAACAAATATAAAAAAAGAGAACAAATATAAATTGAAAGAAATGAATTGGATAAATAGTAAAGTAGGGAGATGCTAAGATAAGCGATATCCTATCCAATCCTTTCTAACAGCAAAAAGTAGCAGGCCACTGACTAGGAAACCAGGCCAGTAGCCACAATACCTTTGAGACGCTGTTACTCAGGCAGAAACAGCTCAGGAAAGGGACAGAAAAGCCTACGTACAGAGGCTTTTATGCTGTTTCTATGTCCCTCCCCCCAGACACTGTGATTGGAATAGCAGTCAGGGAGAAATCACAATCAATTGGCCAGCTAGAGATGTCAGTCCTTCCCCCCTCCCCTTGTAAGTTTCTGTTTCCCCATAAAGACCACCTTCTGAATTGCCGAATCTCTTCCAAATCTTTTCTGAATTGATTTGGAGGCTCCGAGTCGATTCAGAAAGTTTTAAGCTTCTAGTGATTTGATTCGGATTTGGAGATTCGGCCTCCGAATTGGGCCGAATTGTCTCTGAATCAAATTGCAAACCAAAGCTTCACACAGCCCTGCTTTCTTTTTGCATCCTTGAGAACCTGACAGCCAGGTACTCAGTGGTCCTTACAAGGTGTAAATCAGGTAGAAATGAGCACTCCAAGGAGGATTTGGTTCTTTAAAAGGTAGGATTCTTATTTCCATCTGGCTTCCAATCAATTGTCCTTCCTAGACAAAACATTTGGTCAGTGTTTTAGCAAAGGTATAATCATAATGAGTCCCTATACACATGTAGGGCAGGCATTTCCAAAGGCACTGTTTGCACTGTACTTAAAGTACTTTTAAGTATAGTGCCCTAGACATTCCACGGGTTGGTGCAAGTTTTATGCCTGGCTGTAGTTCTGTAGAGTAGGAGGCAGGGCACACTGGGCACTGCACAAAGCAGCTAATTACCTTTTTGAAAAACACCAGTTAAATATACAGGCAATCCCCACTTAACGCTGTTTTGCTTAGCACTATTTCTCTATAACGCTCATTTTAAATTGATACTTGATTTCACTAAGTGCTCAGTGAGTTTCGTGATAACGCTTGCGGTTGCCATCTTGGGTCATCAAATACTTTCAGTTTTGCTTAAGACTCATTTTACTTAACACTCAGTTTTTCACGAACCAATTAAGAGTGCTAAGCAGGGGTTGCCTGTATGTGTAATAAAGGTGAACTAGGTAGGCTGAGACACACTACTGCAGTTCGCCTTATATTTAAAACACATATAATGGGGTTTAATTAAGGTGACTTCGCCATTTTGAAAGTGTTTTAAGTTGCCCACGTGTATGAAGTGACAGCTTTAGAATGCTTTAAATGGTGAAAATTGTCACACAAACTAAATTAGGTTATATAATTTACTACATTTTATCAATATGTTTCTAACCAAGTCACTAGGATGGCCTTTGTATACATATGTGTTTGTAATATATGCCAGCAGCCTCTTTATAACTTGTGATTTTTCCATATCTTTTTTCACAGGTTCATTTCTATATTCTCGTGAAAGCAATTTATACCCTTGGTCATAGTGCATCTCTGATTGCTCTTACAACAGGGAGTATAATTCTTTGTGTGTTCAGGTAAGTACTTTACATAAACAAAATTAAGTGGTAAAATAGGAAAATATTTTAAAATTCTTGTCTCTTCTATGATCCTATAGCTCTTTATTTTTTAATTCTTAAAAAATAGTGAAAAATAATAATACAATGATAATTTGATTTTTCTGTTAATGATAATCATACTAGAGGGATCCTGAATCACTTTATGAATTCATGTACAGTAACACTTCTATAAAAAAAGATTAGCCAGTGTCCATGTGATGTAGAGTTTCATTGATCAAAATCAACACCTTGAATTACAACTGAAAAAGATGGAAGCTTGTTAATGCAAACCAAGTGGACAGTAATGAGCGTCTGAAGCTTCTGGGTGATCCCAAAAAGTGTTATTTCTTAAACTTACCTGGGAGCTGAAAATTGCATGACTCTGGTGAGATACTGAAGAAAAATGCTATCATTTAACACTCTATTAAAACAGAGATTGGGAAAAAGGTACTTCTAGCTAATGGTACTACCCAAGATTTTTGGAGTAATTGGAGACTCATATATTTTGAAAAGGTCAGGGCTGTACTGTCAGAAAAATATATAGTGTTTCTTTCAGTCACACCACAAGCAGGAGTTTTATTAGCATCTATCTCCCTGCCCTTATTACCTTTATGTTCTCTATCCTGCACCTCAGCCAACTTCCCCTTTTTCATCTAAGTCCCAACAACCAGTGGGTGGTGAGAAAGTAAAAATATACATCATCCAGTTTCATTTATATAACTGCAAAAGCATGTTATAAAGCCGTATGTAGGGCTGACTCTAAGGGTGTGTAGGATCTGGGGCATATCAGCCTGTGCGGGGCTTGTGTGGGAAGTGTGTTGGGTGGTGAGTGGCCACAGCATGGAGCGGGGGAGGGGTGGCCAGTGGTGAGCAGCTGGAGAGCAAAGTCAGCGGCGCGTGGCGCCCTCAGCACATGCCAATGGCGCTGTCGATGCAGCCTGTATGGCACTGTCCACAGGGCCCTCCCAAAGCACGGGGCCCAAAGGCATGGTTCTGGCTGTATGTTCTCTGAGTGATAGTGTCAGGGCCTGAGCCCTTTCATTCCAAGGGCCACTTATGTACTTACAGAACAGGAGTAATGAAAGAGAACTTTTCACAGTCCCATACTCAGAGCAGATGAAAAATCCCGCAGCATTATTTTTTGGGATCTCTCTAGAAAGAATGAGTAGGTCAATTCAGGAGAAATGTCCTATATCTCAGCTAATTCAACACTACACTGTAGGCAATTCAACACTACTTTGTGGTTAGCACTACTAACGATTCCATACATAAAAGAATCTAACATAGATACCTGACCTTTGCCATTCACTAGAAGTCAACTGATGAAAATAAAACTACCTTTATGCTTAAGCCAGACTGAAGAGGAGTCAAGAGCATTAGAGGAATCAGTGCAATTTTGTCACAATTTCCGAATAACTTTTCCTGGGATAAGGAAGGTTAAAGAAAGTTAAAAGTCACAGATTGCCGTCCAAACAAGTAACAAAGAACCATTCACTGAGGAGATCTACTGAGTCATTAGCAATGGAAATGAGCACAAATTGTGGGTGTGTACAGCCATTCACCACACCCTTTCTACATTCATGTGGCTTGCTTTAAGCTGCGGGATCATAGACCAAGAGCGACACAAGCAGCCATTCACTACTCCTGAGATCCATGCTAGGGAAAGCAGTGTAACTAATTTAGGGTGGGGGAAGGGTAGGTGGGATCAGGGTGGCAGGGGACGCTGGTGCGGAAGGGGCTGGTGGGTCCAGAGTGCAGAAGGGAGGTTGGCTGGTTGGGGGGGTTGGGATCTAAAAACCAGTCAGGGTTGCGGTGGGGAAGGGAATAGTGCAGCTTCAGGCTGGACTTTCCCAGGCCAGAGCTATGCTGTGTATGTGTACAGGCATTTGTGAGATCAGATTAACCCTTTTTTAGATTGGGTTAACCCAATCTCTGTCTAAGTAGTGCACCTGGTCAGGTGCACTAACTTAGATAGGGCATGCCATTTTGGGCATGATTTAACCTCTCTGCACACCTGTACAACTGGGCATTTAGATAGACCTAACCCTGGTTAGATCAATCTAAAGGTAACATCTGTATGTACCCTGTGCATGTGTTTATGCTTTTCATTCATGTAGTATTGAAGTAAAGGGGTGGCGTACATAATGAGGTTGTGTGTGTGTTTGTAAACTACTGGGTTTTGGAAATGCATCCGTACTTGTCAGTGATACAACAAAGTTCAGAATTTGGCTAGTGGAGAGTGAATGGGTTTATGAAAGGTTCCATTTCACCTCCTTCAGATCACAACACCTTGTATCAAAACATATATTTTTTGTCTTGAAAGAATCAAAGGTGCTTCATTCGTTTACCTCTGAAATTTATCCATCTTTAACCAAAGATCAGTGTAACAGCATTTAGGAGCAGGAGTGAAGAATAACTTTGCCAAATGAAACCATTAAAAGGGATTAGCGTTAGTTAGACTGTTGCCCTGTGGGGTCAGGCCAATTCTAAGGATCTCAATATTGTACTGTTAGACAGGAGAATGTGACACAATTGCACATATACAAACACACAAATCAATTAGGTGCATACATACGCACACTACCAGCTCAGGCACATACACATCCAAACCAGCCTAGACACATGCATACCTACCACCAATTCAAGCACATACACTATCCACCCCAAAAGTTAGACATATATCACTAA
>NW_005842128.1:120463-120896 GCF_000455745.1 Alligator sinensis | reverse complement strand
AGTGGCAGTAGGTGCTGGGAGCTGGAGAAAGGCTCCAGCTGCTGGAGAAAAATGCAGGACAGCCATGAGGAGCTGGGAAGCTGCGGGCGGGAGGGGGATGACTACAGAAGGTGCGGGGGAAGCCTGAAAACAGAGAGATGGACAGCAGAAAATCATAGAAAAAGCGGGAAAAGCAGGGCAGCAGAAAAGGAGAAAAAGGCAGCAGAAAGTCGCAGGGAAACGGCAGTAGGAGCAGGAGGAGAGCAGAAAATCACAGGAAAAGCAGCAGGAGAGGCTGAAAGGTGGCAGGGCAGCAAGAAAGCAGAGAAAGACAGCAGAAAGTCATAGGGAAAAGGCAGTAGGAGCAGGGGGAGAGCACAAAATCACAGGGAAAGCGGCAGGAGAGACTGAAAGGCAGCAGGGAGCCAGAAGCAGGGGAGGGGGGAATGAGGCC
>NW_005842128.1:92344-120265 GCF_000455745.1 Alligator sinensis | reverse complement strand
ATGGCAGCAGGAGAAAGAGACTCAGTGGAAGGGCTGGAGTCCAGGTGGGGAAGAGAAGCAGAGTCCAAGTCCTTGGTTGAAGAGGGGGTGGTGGGTGATAGCTACCTATCCAGGCTGGAAAGGGGTCCTTGTCCAGTAGGTGTTGTCCAGAGTGGGGTCGCTGGCAGGACCTCTGGGTGGTGGTCCTTGTGGTGTTGCATGGTGCTGGTCCAGACCCCCTGGGTCTGTCTGCACTGCCCGTTTTTATAGGGGCAGACCTTGTGTGACCCTAGTGACAGGAGGCATGCCCAGGCAAGGGTCAGCCCCTGGTGTACTGTGTGCGCTCCATGCAGGGATGTGCAGTTTCAGGTGTCTGTAAGGGTGGGGTACAATGGTAGAGTTGCTGGTTCTGCAGGGTTTTTTGTCTTTCAAATGCTGGGTTCTTGTCTCTGTTCCTGGGTGAGGTCCGTGGTTCCTGGATGAATCATTGCGAGGTGATGGCTCAGTCCTTACAGGCCATTCAGTAGAGGCCTGCTACCATTGTATTTCAATCATTCCCCATCATTCTCATTCATCTGGGAACCAATTTGCATGGGAGGGGTACGTGACTCATACAGGAGATGCCCGGGCAGAGGACACAAGATGGAGACTTGATATACAAAATGGAAACTTGATATTACTTTGGTTCACTTACAAACACAGGCCTAAACCATACAATATCCATATGAAACAGTAAAAATCAATACGGAAATGATAATAATACAATATACAACAGTAAGAATCAATACAAACCTAATAATAATACAATATAACACAATGGATATCCAAACCCCAAAACTTGCTACCAAAATAAAATGTTAAAACTTATCCTACACCTTAGCTTACTTATACTTATCTAGGGAATAGAGAGGGAGAGAAAAAGTCAGAAATGTTTGGGGAAGGGGAGGGATTGCATTTTAAAATAAATTTTAAAAAAAAGGAAAAACTGGAGGTTTTGCTCCAAGACTAGTAAATTAAAATTTAAAAGTCACTATAGCAACAGGGAAATCAAAATCCTGATGTTATCCAGTTGGATTATGATTTGAATTTCTGATTTTAGTAATAGGGATTAGTAAACCTGAACATTAGTACACAAATCTGCATCAGTGGATTTGTATATTCTAGTATCAAAACATTTATTTATCACTGAAAATGCATGCTGCTATTTTATGAAAGTAAATCTAGAGGGTAGGATTTGGGAGTAGGAAGTTTAATTTAACTGCAAGTACATGTGACAAACAGGCAAAATGTCTCATTTAGCTGGTGCTGCTTGCTTGTATTTTTTAACCTACCACATGTTGGTAAGCAATAAATGGCAGAAGAGATGCAATCTAAATGCCCACTGATCTTTATGTGATATATCAACTGCAGTTTATGAGCAATCCTACTAAAATTAGTGGAGTAAGATAAGCATTTCAGATAGTTGTGAAGTTCTGTTTCTACACTACTATGAAAATAATAAATACCATCTTTGGTTTCATTCCTTGCAGAAGCCTAATATTGGTTTCCATTACTACCAAAGGAAAGATTCGGAAGTGTTGGAAAGGGATCGTAAACTTGGCCAATCTTTATGATGGCCTCCTATGGCTCCTGGCAGATATTATATGTGTTATGCAGTATGTGCGAATACCACACAACAAATCGCAACATGCCAGATATTAAAGCAGCTAATCCCTGGATAATAATGGCAGAGCCAGCCACAAAGAAGTTTCTTGTTGAACAGTAAATTCTTTAGGGTGCAAAAATATTTCTCAAGAATTTATCATGTGACCGTGTGACATGTTACAATATGTCATGTGATATTTACAAATAACATGCATCAAACATAAAATCTGCCACAGCCCTAAAATATAACCCAGAGAAATTATGCTTCCAAAAATTGATGTTGCTACTCCAAAATTGATCCAATTTTTCATGTCAAGACTCTTTAACACCAGAAGCTACTCATTAATTATGCTATGATTAAAGCTAGTCAGAAAATTGCCAACTGGAGAATTTTCTATTGGAAAATGCTAATTGAAATCAGACTATTCCCCAGGAATATTTTGGTTTCTACAAAAACTAATTATAGAAGTAAAATAAAAGTAAGGCATTTTGATAAGGTCAAAATAGAATATTTCAACCTTATTGAAAGGAATGTCAGTGTTTTGAGTTTGAAACATGTTATTATTCTGAAGCATTTATAAGTTATAAAATGTTATAAAAGAAAGTGTCAAAATGAAACAGTGATATTGACCTGACTTTAAATTTTTGTTTGGGGACATTTTTAAAAAAGTATTCATTTGAAAATAAACTGCAACATAGCGTTATTTCTCATGAAATGGAAATTCTGGTTTTCAACATAGCTGTGATCATGATTTGGTTTGGTCTTCCCATGTCCACCAAAACTTTCCAAAAGAAGATATCATCTGCCAAAGAAAAATGTCAGTTGGGGGACAAATTCAAGGCAAACCTCTAGTAATTTGATTCTATACCTGAAAAATTATAATGAATTAATACATTTTAATACATGTAGAATCTAATTATTGGAGGGATATTCTTACGTTCAAGTAAATATGGTAATCTTTGTTGCTGCCATTACATTTACTGTAAATTTACTCTTGGCCTATAGTGTTGATCAAATTTAAGACAGTCTCCTTAGAGGTGCCTTGAGCTGGTGATGTTATTTTATTGGCTTACACAACAGCATATGTATTATTTATCTACTATCACATTTTGGCAAATAAGTTTAATAGCAGTTACCAAATGTAATGTATTGTAAAAAACTTTGATACATATCAGGCTGTCCTACTCTTTCCATATCTGTACAGCTAGAAACTATTCAAGCCACAGGTGCACAGAATGCATTGGCTTGCCCTAAAATTCTATTACATCTGTGCTTCTTAATTAGCAGCCTCACTCTTACGTGTATTAGCTTCCAACTTTGGTACACCTGTAGTTCAAGATACCAGTTCTGATCAATGAAGTCCTCAGCAGGTTGGTTCTTCAGATTAGCTAGGATAATCTTGGGTTAAATCAATAGAAGTTTTTAAAAAAGTGTTTTACAGGAAACTGTTCCAGGAGCGGATCTAGGATTTTGAAAAAAAGGATGCAGGTGGTGTGGTACATCATCTCATATAAGACAGCGCATTTTTCTCCAGTTAAAAAGAAACTAGAAACTTTACTAATCTGTTAGGAGCCCAGGCTGTATTATTAAGTTTATGGTCAATGCAAAGACAAATATAACTTTATTGGAATATACATTAATCTGCTATATCATATAGTATGTATAAAAAATGCAACACACTAAGCAAAGAATAATAATAAAAATATAGCCATTGGAATTACATGTACATCTCTATTTCAGTTTCATAAAACAAAATCTAGCTTCTTGAGCATCTTGACAGGGCAACCAGTGCTTCATGGAAAGCTATTTCTACAGTTGATTAAAGTTCACTTGAATGAATGTTTTAACACCTGAGTTAATGTATTCAGCTAGAGTTTAAAACAGTCTGCAGGGCCATGGGGTGGGAGCTACATTATCAGGAGAAGCTAACAGACAGCAGATTGTGGGAGAAGGGATAGCTTGCTTTGTGAAACATCGAAGCTATTAAAAAAGAGGGAGGTCTTTAATGAAGAGTTCAGAAGAAATTTGGTAGATTATAATTAGGGGTCTACTTAAATCACTGTTAGACTTACCAGTTTTTGTGGGTCAGCTGTGTCATAAAGAGCAGATTTCATGGACATTTTGTGCTTGTGCTCCAGCAGTCCCACCTGTCTGCGCTGATTGGCAGAGAGGCCCTGGGAGGGAGGAGGCACAAGGAGGCAGCTGCCAACCTCACTGCTGGCTGCTCTGTCCCTGGGTGCTGATTGGCAGAGGGACCCTGGGAGGGAGGGACAAGGGGGTGGCCACCATCTTGACAGCTGACTGCCCTTTGTGCAACCCTGCCCTTCAGTGCTGATTGGCAGAGAGGCCTTGTGGGAGGAGGGACAAGAGAGTGGTGGCCATTTTTACTGTTGCCTTTTGTGCCACTCTGCCAGCCAGTGTCTTCTGCTCCCAGGCAGGCTGCAAGACTGGGCTGGAGAGACAGTGAGGAATGCTGTCTCCCACTGTGGAGAAAGCATATTATTTTTATTAAGGGTTTTTTGGTTGTTTTTTTTTGTTTTTGTGAATGATCTCCAATTTTGCAGTTTCTGGTGGGGAGGAGGGATGTCCTTGTCCCTCCTTCCCCCAAGGATTTCCACAAAACCATGATTTAAGTAGACCCCTAATTATAATGATCCATAAGTCAAGTGACTGACCCAGGTGGTTTTAAACTTTGGGTGGATCAGGAATCGAAGTGGGAGCATATAACTGCACCACTGACCTTCCCCCACACCCCACCATGCCTGATCCACCCTTGACTGCTTCTCCCAAGTTTCATGATTTAGCTGGCCTACTTAGTCTCATTTCTGATGGGATTTCCTATGGCATGAGAATTAAAGAGAAAAGTTTCTTAATCCAGATGGGTTGGAAGGATATGCAAATAAATTAGTATTTTTGCACATAATGTTTTGGGTTTTTTAAATACATGTATCCAAATAAGATGTGCATGCTTTATACATCAAAATACAGGAATAAAAGTAACAGAAAAAATCAACCAAGAAAATAATAAGTGTATGTCAGTAACACAAACAGGAGAGGTAAGTTTTAATTAGAATCAACATGAAAAATGCTAGAGCCCAGCAAAATAGAAAATGAAGATTCACCTGCAGTTTGATAAATTGTTTTAATCTGTGACACAAGAATTCAGATGCCTTACTTAGTTGCACTAGACAGAATATGGTAAAAATCTTGAAAGGGGGCATTCTCAGGGTCACAAAAAAGGAATGAACAGATTTTCATCCCACTGAGAAACAACCTAAGACTAATCAGAAGACTGTTCAACAGCCGTTCCACCTTGGAAACTAAAACACCTATTTTTAAATCTCTTCTTAAATGTAGAAAACTTCACTGCACTCGGAACTACATCCACCTGAACTTGTTCCTCTCTTTCATTCTAAGAGCAATCTCTGTTTTAGTCAAGGATGATATTCTCTATTCCAACTCCAACACAGCTCACTGTCCAAAGGATCAAACATCATGGGTAATGAAACACTTTTGGCTACATGGTGTAATGCTGTTGCCTTGTAAACTTCTTCTTCCAGTGAACATTTGGAAACAAAAGTTGTCAGTATAGGGAAATGTGAGAGAACTTTAAGGGCTGGCAAGCATGCCCCATAAAAGTAGGTTGCAGCTGTGGAAGAAGGAAGGTGGTGGAGCATCAGGAAGGTAAGTTAATGCTGCTTTATATATTCATGCAGCTATCAAAAATGAAACAATCAGAGTCCAGGAGGGCTCTGGTAAACAGACGGCAGAGTGCAGCAGGGCAGAATTTCAGAGAAGCCAGGCAGGCATCTGCTGGGAGGTGGGGAAGACTGGATGTCCAAGAAACCTCCATCAGCCCTTCTAGGGAGGAATACTGATTAGAAATAAATCTAGAGATGCTGCTAGACATTAGGGAATTCATTTACATTAGTTTTTTCCTGCCCTTCTTATGCCATGGCACTTTCACTGTGGCTAAGTTTAGTTCCTAGGGAAAAAAAAAAGAAGAAAAATGTACCACAAGTTTTTTTTCATTGATAAAGATGCATTCTTCTAGTGCTTTTACAAGCGACTCATGTTATACATGCACAGTACAACCAAAACACTTCCACTGAAGAACTGCTTAATATTGACATTATAAAAGTACTGTAAACAGAGCATTTGGATTGACATCTGAGGGAGCTGAGGGTACACCTTTCTTCAAAGAATTAGCTTCAGGCCCTGAAAATGCACTTTGCCTTCTACAGTTTGACCAGTATCAAAGCTGTTTCTGTTTTCATTCTGCAGTTACCCTTGGTTGCTGCCTGATATTCTGGTAGTTGAACTGGTTCAGATCATTTGGCCCCTTTCTAAGTTCTGTTGCATTGATGTTAAAATGATCCAGTATCAGCTTACCATAGCTTCTACCTCGTGTACGCTCCAAAACCTGGCTTTGTGGCATAACGGTTTTAGAGAGTATAACCTTTTTGTCTGTAAATGTCGTCTGCAACCTTCTTTCTGTAAATTTGGCTTGCTGAAGGTAACAGTTATCTCATCTCTATTCAGTATCTTGAAATTGCCTTAAAGGCCATTAATTTCAAGAGTGAAGGCAGTATGCAGAGGCCCAGTGAGTCTGTCTTTTAAGGTAAAAGAGGATGAGGAAGATGTAGTGTAAAAGGGGGAAAAACATACTCTTGCTTTAAAAAGCAAGATAAACATTTCTGACACTGCACGTCAAGGGGTGCCCGAGCAGTAGGGACCAAAATAAGTGTTAATTTGCATTTAAAAGAATATTTCCCCCTGTGAAATATTCTGGACAGTTCCTGGTGTACAGTAGACACCACCTAGAATGGTACTGTCTGAAGAAGAGTGCAAAGAGTATGGGTCATTCCGTGATGTCCCATTTAACTTATTCTCATGGGTCTTTAACTTAACTGGGAAACAGCGGAAAAATTCAGAGGGTAATATTATTTTGTAAAGGCACAGTCAATTTTTTCCTTCTATTTCCTGACTGAAAGGGGCATTCAACATCTAATTCTAGATTTTCATTCACTTTTATTATAGTCTGGAAAAATTATATAGCCAAGTATTTGTTAATTTTTCAAATAAAATAGGAAGTCTTAGAAACTTTTAGCAAAACTTTTATAGAATTGTTTCCTCGGTATGCTTATTATTTTAATTGATAGTCATTGGTGTTTACCTTTTTTGTTTGTATCATGATATTTTCAATTTCTGAGTAAATTATACAGAAAGGAGCCAGAATTAAAATGTAATGTAATTATATTTATTTTTATTACTAGTATCAATACTGTAAATGTATCACTTTATTTCTTTGAGCCATTAAAGAGGTTTTTTCTTATTGTACATGGGTTACTAATATAAAAAGATGAAGATACATGTTATATAGAGAGATTTAGGTTGCTGAAATAAATGCTACAGGATTTTCTTTGCATAAAGTTTGACCTTCTCTTTTTTTCCGTAACACTCCAGGTAGGCTGCAAGGCTAGTTTGGTGTTTTTCCAATATTGTGTTATGGCAAACTTTTATTGGCTCTTAGTTGAAGGACTTTACCTCTACGTCCTCCTTGTGGTAATATTCTCCCCTAACAGACACTTCCTGATCTACCTTCTGATGGGATGGGGTAAGAATATATTTATATTTTATTCTCTTTTTAAAGCTCTCAAATGGCAGTGTGATCTCTAGGGATCCTGGCTTTCTCTGTTTAAAAATCACAAAATCTCTAATAAAAATCACAGATTCTCTGATTAAAAGCCCACAAATCCATGTTTTTCCATGATTAAAATGAAATGCTACTATATATAAGTATCAGTTGAACACAATGTTTTATTGCTATATTTACAATTTTAAAGCAATTTGGAAGCCTACCAGTGCTATAATAAAATAAATTCTAAATACCTATAAAAGTTGGTGTTGATTTTGGGTATTTTATTCTGGAAAATCAGAGCTCCTCCACCCCTTTGCTCACCAGGATGCAGGTCCAGCTGTGGCTGTGTCCCTCCCCACCAGCTTTGTGGTGTTGAGCAGCCCTGATGTGCCATTGCCCCTCACTCCCAAGCCACAGCCCCCGCCCACACCTGCTGGTGCCCCCCACTCCCCACCCACAGCCCTCTGGCCCTGCCCCTCTCTCCCCATCCACAGCTGCCATCCCCCGCCCCCAGCCCTTAACAACATAACAGCTTGTGCCAGCCTGTCTCTTATATTTTATAACATATTGGAAAGCTCATTAAATATTTTCAGATTACTTTTATGTTGAGTGTGAAACTAGAAGTTTGAACTTAACGCAATGTATTGAACTTAGTACATTAAAACCATCACAGAATGGTAGGTATAGCTGGGAAATAGGAGTGAATGGGCTGCTTATAACATGATTAATACTATAGTTTGCACTTCTAATATCTGCAGTTAGGCCAAGGGTGCATAAAATTAATATTCCCAAGAGTCTGGCATTTTGCAAAGTCTATGGGAAGCATTCCTTTCATATATAAATTTTATAATAAATAAAGCTACTCACCTGCCGTATTTGCTTGTGGTTCTGTCAGCATTGGTAGATAGATAGAAATTGTTCACAGCCTGCAGTTGATCAACAGGTCCTCACCCTTCAGTTACTGCCATTTTTTATCTTCCATTTTGACTTGAGCCATCATTTATTTTATATTTTGGAAGCAAATGGCTACAGTAGGGTTGAGAATTTTCAGTAAATAGATTTTACAATCATATTCTAAACTTATGTTTTCTTAGGAATACCTACAATATTCATCATCTCATGGATAGTAACAAGGATCTATTTAGATGACTCTGGGTAAGTGGCTAGGAGAGCAAATATTTTTGTTGTACATTTTATCTATAGCCAGTCTTCCCTTGGGAAGGCATTGTTTGCACAAGCATAATGAGCTATTTTGAAGAGATCAGCAGGTCCTTAGATATGACAGTTAAGTGACAGTATGCACTTTTCAGTATGCACTTTTCATAGGTACACTCAATTTGAAAGCTTTGACAGGAGATGAAGGTAAACAGTTTATGACCAAATAGCAGCCCCTGAAGCTCATACATACTGTAGTTCTCACTGAATTCAGTGGGAGTTACCTTAATTTAAAGCTACTCTTTGACTTTTGGAGGGTCCTCTAGGAGCCTGATAGTGTAAGGCACTGAACAGCATCAACTACTATGAACATCTCTGTGGGTTAATTGTGCAGAGCAGATGAAAGGATAGCCCCTCCAAGTCTTAGGAGAGAGCTGCACTGATGTGACCAGATGATTATGCTGAGATGTTTAAGTAATCAAGCTAGGTGTTAATTAATTACCTCAGCACCTGCTAATTTACCCAAACCCTTAAGCAGGTTTTGCAGCCAGTACATGACCTAGCCCAGGGGTTTTCAACCTTCTGGGCACACTTCTGGTGGGGTGGGGAGGGGTGGCAGCAGCCGGACATGGAGGGGAGAAGGCAGGGGCTTGCACATGGCAGCAGCACAGGGTGGTGGATGGTGGCAGAGGACGCTGTGTGCAAACTCCACCCCCCACCCAATGTCTGGCTGGCTGGGTGGCATGTGTGCCACCTGCAGAGGGAAGCTGCTGCCCTAGCCTGCCCTCGGCCCTGCTCCTGGGAGGCGGTGGCGTGGGGTGGTGGGTGGCGGTGCTCCATCCCCACCCGCCCATGTGTACTTGTACCCCCGGTTGACAACCCCTGACCTAGCCCATTTAACAGTAAGCTTGGCTTTGTCTATACAGTAGTGCACTTAGTATAAGCTTATGAATATAATATATACACTGAGAAATTCCTGTCATTGGCACCTGAAATAGCTAGGACCCATGCTGGAACTGAGTAATTTCCAATAGCTCATCCACCAAAAACATGCAGCGTTGGCAGTCCCAAACCTGTTTATGAATTCCACCCAAACGTGCTAAAGAAATCTTCACAAAACTTTGGAAGTGGAAGAGGAGGCTCTAATTTCATCCAGACATCCAGTGGTTAGGACACACTAGGTGCAGATCGAGGCCCCTATAGTGAAAGAGAGAGTGGGGCTGATGCTGGGACAGTGGTGGCATGGGGCGAGGCATGGGATGGAGCTGTGGCTTGTCTGGGGGGGCATGGGGAGGGAGAGGGCAGCTCCTGCCATTGTACACACCCTGGGAAGGCATGGGAGGGCTTGTGACGCCCAGATCTGCATGCAAGGAAAGGTGGGCTGCCACTGCAGGCTGGGGCCATGGATAGCTCCAGGCCCTTCCGGGGGGGTGGGCTGGGTTGGGCTGCTCTCAGGGCAGGCAGCAGTGGTGCTGGGAGTGGGGCTACGCTGAATATAGGAATGGCTCCCACATCCCCTGCCAGTGCCGCCGCCGCCCACCTGCCTTGAGCGCAGCCTGGCCAAGCCCTTGCCTTCTGGGAAGAGCCCAGCACTGCCTCTGGCCTCTGGCCCCAGCCGACTACAGCAGCCCACCCCTCCCTGCGTGCGGATCCGGGGGGCACGTCACCCCATGTCCTCCCGGGGTACACGCAGTGGCAGGAGCTGCCCCCCTTCCACACACACCCCGGATGAGCCATGGTTCTGTCCCATGCTTCACCCCACCCTGCTGGGCAGTCCCTGCCCCAGCACCAGCCACACTCCCCTCACCACGGGGGCCTCGACCTGCCTCCCCCATGTCCCTTTCCTTCCTTCACCCCTTCTCCCACAACAGACTTACCAACTGGACCCAGCTGCTTTTCATGCTGCCAGGCTGCACTCCTGCCTGCCTGCCTGCACTGCAGCTGCGTGAATGCACATGGCATTTATTGGCCACATTATCGGCCACATCACTCAAAAAAAGCCGATTGGTGATGCTTTCAATTTTCCTCATATCTGGGACAGATGTATCGGTGCACCTCTAATATATAGATATAGATAGATATAATTTCTATTTACATCTCTCTTTTTTCCAATTTCTGGTGTGATATCTGAACTAAAAAAATTAATGGAGTCTGAGTAATTTATAATTTCTCTGGACACTGCAACTCCAAGGAAGTAAACCGAGGGTTGATATGATTAGAACAATGAAATACATTTCTCCTGTTTAAGATGTATCATTCTCCCCAGAGTTTTAAGGCCAGATTCTTCCAATAAGCTGAAAACTAAATATTCAACAGTTTTTCAGACAAAATCTCAGTCTCATTCTCACAGTTTCCCAGACCATATCCACTCTTTCTGTAGCCTAAATATTTAAAATGTAAATTAAATAATTTTGATCGAGTCTTTTGGTTACTTTAGATCACTCTGTCGCCTATAGGCTGTTGTTAACTGCACATTGGATCAGCTTTATAGCATAAATGAAACCTAAATATAGAATTCCTAAGGGATATCTATTTCCTTTTCTTCTAACACTGCCTTTTTACTTCTCTGTTGTTTTAATTATTTTGAATATACAATTAAAACCCAGTAAAACAAAAAATAAATTCTGAGGAAGAGCAGACAATATTTTATTTTGTTTTGACTTGTGTATCCAAGATATTTATCTTCATATGCCTCACTCGCCAGCTGAAATTAGTGTTAACATCTTTTTCCCTTTTCTTTTTTTTTGTAGTTGCTGGGATACAACTGAACACAACGTTCCTTGGTGGGTTATACAATCACCAATTTTAATTTCTATTATAGTAAGTAAACAATATATTGAAACATGGATTATACATTCGTTTTTGCAGTGCATATGCTCATTACTCTTTAGTGCTAACTGTAAATGAACAAACACTCCATTCTAATGGAAAAAACATTTTGTGGTGAAAAATTTTAAAGGATGGCAAGGTCATTTCAGCTCATTGCCTTTAAAATTTAGCTGCTCCCTGTTAAATGATTGATTGTTTTGTTTGCATGTCATTTTCTTGTTTAAGGTCTGCAAATTAGCGCATTTTATATAGACTAGCCATGGTCTTCAGCATGTCATTTGACAATGTTTGGGTGTTTCTAGAGTATACAGTGTTCAGTAGTGATCCTTTTAAGCAAAGCACTTAAGCTTCTGTTGAATTACAGCCTAAGTGTTATGCTGAATCATTCTGTAAATATGATCTATATGTAGATCATACAGTGAGGGCTTATTCCTCCTTCATCAGATTGAGTTCTGTATTTTTTAAACAGAAAACCATGTAGAAGGTGACTCATGTGAATTACATAAAATGAGAATTTCCCATTATGGATGTTTTGCTATATAATGGGAACAACTACATGTGATATTAATGCACGTGTGTTACAGCACACTAAATAACTCTGCCGTAAGATGGTACTTATATTAAGCAGTACTGTCCTACAGCGGAGTGAATTAGTTTACTGCAGCCTAATAGCACCACATGTGTAGACAGTGATACTTTACTGTGGAGCTAATTAGTCAACTTTGCAGTGAAGTGCACATGTAGATGCACCTAATGAGATGAACACTCAGCAGATACAAAGCACATAGGCAATAGGCCAGAAGGAGTTGGAGAAGGAAGAGTAATTCTGAGTAAGGAAAATATACTGAATGAGAAAAGCAAAAACATCCACACACACTATTTGAAAAGAGCATAAGTTAGAATTCCTTGTGAGCATCTATGATTTAAACAACTATTGTGCATGCAGCTTAGTTTTTCTGTTTTAACAGTATGCTAGAAAGCCAGGACTCAAGCCAGATTTGGCAGACTTCTAAGATGTGAAAGCTGGAGTTATTTCAGTGCTGATTAGAGACCTGTGGAGGGCCCAGGTAGAGTACAGCAAGGACAGGAAGCCTGTTGGAAATCAGGAAGATGGAGAAGAATCTTAAAAATCAACCAGGTTTGGTTCTAGAGTTAGGCTAGGGATCTTCACCAACCTGATGGTTTTTCCAAATCAGTGATTGATTTGCTACACTCCTATCAGTATGGAAATATGAGAAATATCTTTGTAAATGGACTGGGATGCCTCAGTTCTTGCACACATTTGGGATCGGCTCTCTCTTTCCAGACATGTTTTGTCTCCTGATCAACACACTTTAGCCACCCAAGTGTTTCTGCTACTTATGCGCTAAAGAAATCACACTCTTCCTTTAAAAAAATGCTCCCCAAGCTGTTGTTTTGGGTTTTTTTTTAATTCTAAGCCATTGTGTTGTGTATTTGTGGTGGTAATGAGTGAAACTACAGCAAATTGGGGCACTTTTCAGAGAAAATAATTGAACTGCCAAAAAAAATGAAAATGGATATTTAATTATTCACACAAAGAGTAGGATGCTGTTTAAAAATACTCAGTGTACACAGTTTTATGGTCCATGTGCCCCCCCATCCCAAAATGCAAGAGATTAATCAAGGAATAACATGATAGTTACTTGGGTTTATTGTGAGTCTTTATATCTAGCAACTTATCGGGGCAGTGCCTAGGTGTATGAGCCCAGGAAGGGCCCCAGAGGACCTTCCTGATTCTCTTTTCTCTTTTCTCCTCCTTGCTTTGAAGAGAAAGTGAATTGCTACAGTCTTTTAGGGCAGGGCTGTCTACCTTCCCAGCAGCTGGGGGCTGCACACAGTGCCAGGAATGACCTGAGGGTTGCACACCCTGAGGGTGGTCCCCCTTCATAACACTCCCCACTGTACACACAGCCCAGCTCCCCTCTGCTGCATGCAGCTCAGCTCCCCCACCCCACCACATGCAGCCCAGCTCTCCCTTCCAACCACATGCACAGCACCTTCATCCCTGTCCCAGCCATGCATCCCACACAGGCAGCCCATCTTCAACGTGCAGTATGAGCATCCTGCCTCCCTCCTTTTCTGAGCATTCACGCGCACAGCCTGACACCCTCTCACTGTATGCACAGCATCAGCAGCCTCGTCCTTTTCCACTGCATTACCCTACCCCAGGAGTGGGGGCAGGAACCAGAAGCCAAAGGAAGGAGCGAGAGCATGGAGATTCCAGCTGCCACCACAGCAAGAGCACTGGGTGGAAAGGCGGGAGCCCTTGTGCTGCAAACTGACCCTATACACACCATGTGCAGCCCATGAGCTGCCAGTTTGACAGCGCTGTTTTAGGGAATGCAAATTACTCCCCCTCTCTTAGATCGCCTCTGCTGGTAATCACATTTAAAAAGCAGACTTGGGTGTCTGACCAGTTTTCAGTTCCTCACTGCCCACCATTTGGGTGGAGGAGGGGAAAGGGGATGTGGTGGCCCAGTGGAGCTTGTGTCCCTCCCTGTGCCTGAACTTTCAATCAGGGGAAGACCTGTGCAATTGTTAGCCTCCTGTGCAAATGCATTAGGGTGCTGGCAATCATTAAAATAATGCCACAATGGGATCTGACCCTGATTCCCATACCCATGCATCGTGCCATGCCACACACGTACGTATGCAGGATGCGGCATTTTCAGAATTGAGGACTGATCCCAATCACACTGTCACTTTAACGGGAACTTTGCAACCTAGATGCAACCGTTTTGCAACTGTTCTCTACAACTCCTTTGGATGCTGTGGGGCTAGGCAGAAAATGTTCTAGGGCTGCCTTAGAGTGCTGGGTGCACAGGTTGCAAGTTTCCTGGCAGGGGGATCCCTTGCAATCTGTGTGACCAGCACTCCATTGTCAGCTGCCCTAGTCCTGATGCCGAAAATCATCTGTACACATTTCAAAACACTATGCTTTTCTTTCCCCTGCCTGTACAGAGTGCTCCCGTTTGTGAGTCTTTCCAGGTGGACACTAATCTGAATTAATAAGCAATCAGAAAGAAAAAGCAATTGTGCAGAATAACCAAGTTATCTCACCTTGAAGCTTCTGTGAGGGACTCAATGACATGGAAGTGGCAACAAAAAGACATTTTGAGTAATGCATATATGCACAAAATATTTTGATCAAAAGTTACTGTCAGTTTTAAGGCAGCCACAAAGCTAAGATCAGTGACATCTTATCATTGCCTCACTGTTTTGTCATTTACTACTTCTGCTGTACCTCATTCCTGATATTTCTGTGGATACATTTGCTTTTTTTAGGGAGTGTAACAGTGATTCTATAGTCATGATGTTCCAGGAAGTAAGTTTGAGACAAGGATTTTTATGGGTTTTATTGTACCTACTGTATAGTTGGGATAGACAAGCTTTCAAGCGCAGTGCATTCTTCTTCATCTGAGGAGAAAAGGAGGGACAGCAAGATTAGAAGTAGTCTGAAGAGCTGTGAAATTGGGGAAGAGAGAAATTCTCAGGGGTAGCTAGCAGACAAGAAAATATAGCTTGATCAGGGGAAGATCAAGACCTTTCCAAAGGGAAGAGGGTCATTATCACCCATGGTATAAGGAAAGATTAGCAGGGTAGATATGATATAGTGAGCCATGAAGTCAATATCTGTATTTAATCCTTGATTCTTAGTGTCCAATCAGTTTAAGATTTTTTATTCCCAGGCTCACATTTGTAACGTGTTTTGTAAATTTCCCTTGAGCAAAAACATAGTGAGGTCAGAAAGTGAGGGATAGTTCTGTGAAAACTGTTCTCCTACACATATCTGTGTAGTCTCTATCTTTAATCTTCTTCCCGTGAGCATTCATTTTGGTGCATAGTTTTAGCCTAGTTTCACTCCCATGGTTTCCATGAAGACATTTGGTCCACTGGATAAGATATACCACATTTTGGGATAGACATGTGGAGGATCCATGGATTCTGATGGGTTCATTGTGTGTGGGGAGCTGTTGATTGTTGTAGCTGTAAGACATGGTCTTTGTGTAACTTTGGATTACATTAAGTCATCTCAAAGCCCCAAATTATCCAAGGACTTACTTTTTTAATGAAAGTGGCTGATAATAGGTTTTTGCCAGTCTTTATTTCAGAAAGTAGCATTCATGGTCATGCAGAGGTGAGTTAGATTTAACAAACCATCAGTAAGGCAGAAAAGATAAAGTAGATCTGACAGAGCTGAAGTCAATACCTTCTAGCAGCAAGCACATAAAGGCTCAATATTGAAATGACTACTATAGTTTGATTAACATTTAACAGTGTATTACATATGGAAATAAGGGGTTGGAATTATATATATGTGTGTGTGTGTGTATATATATATTTCTTTCTTCTTGCAGGCAAATTTTATACTTTTCATTAGTATTATAAGAATTTTACTTCAGAAGTTGAGATCTCCTGATGTTGGAGGCAATGGTCAGTCACAATACAAGTGAGTAACATATTTTAGGGATCCCATAGTACATCAAAGTTACTCTCCTGTGGCACACTACTGACAACCATCACTTGCTATGAAAAATGTATTTGATACAATCATACCTATTTCTAAGCATGGGGAATATGCTACTGATTCAGCAAAGTATGTAAACACATGGTTAGAGTCATACAGAAACCCAAATAGAGGTGGTCAAAACTTTTTAAGCAAATAGTTAATTCTGTGAAATATGCATTTTAATGTATTCTTTTATTTGGTCAAATTTGGTGTATATTTTCATCCAAAAAAACTTGAAAATGACTAAAATTTTCTCTTCAACAGTTTTTTTTAAGGTGTTTTTTAAAAAGAGGGTTTGTTTTGACTATTTCAGAATTCAACATTTCAATTTTTCAAAATATTTTCCTTTTAAAATTCACGCACATGTTAAAAGGACCAAAATGAAGTAAAACAAAAAAAAATTAAATGTGGCATTTTTCCCCCTACCAAATAAAATAAAGTTTCCGTCTTAGATCAACCTGAACTAAATTTGTTATTGTGGTTGTTATTTTTTTTTAGGGTTAGCCACCAAGCTGAAAAACAAATTATTCACACAGCTTTGAGAGCATGTATTAAAAATGTTATGCTGAATAGAGGTCATAAGCAGAATCACTGGTTGTTAATTTTATCAATTATAACTTGTTATGTTTGTTAAAGAGAATCAAGGCCCCATTGTGCTAGGCTCTAACCACATATACTGAGGATCCCAAAAAGTCCAGAGCTTATGTTAAAACTGAAATTGGCACCTTGCAGTGGAAAAATGACAATTCAGTGCCTGAATCTTATTTGAATACTGTATAACTGAAGTCACCTATTCACACATTGTAGGCTTTTGAATAAGGGCTCCTGACTAAATGCTTCTGCTTCTCTTTTTGAAAACAAGTTGTGGAAATCCTTTTTTGAAAAGCAATATTTGCTATTTGATCCGAGAGGGAAATAAAACCCTATACATTTTTATGGTATGTTTCACGTGTGGTATGTTTGATGCAGTAATGTTATATCATATGCTTTTAAAGCTTCAGGAGAGAAGAGCAAACAAATATCTGCACTGCATGTTCCATGAAAGTCATATATTTCCTCCATAGTCCCACTGTATATCTTAATATAGCAGGTTGCAGGAGCAGCTCACCTATAGCTCTATATATGGAGGTGACTTGCTTCACAGTTTCATAATTGAGAAATTAGGGACCACAGTGTCCGGAGACAAACCCATCAGCAATTACAGGGGGATGGCCCAGTTACGAATATATGAACTCTATTTATGGAGGTGGAATGAATGTTGTCAAAGCGGATCAGGCTGGATGGCCAGCTTAGTCCATGAACCATGACATTTTGGGGTCTCCAGGTTATTACTCAGAACAGTAGTCGGTTTATAGACAGATCTGCCGTGGTCACCTCCTTTGCCATAATTATTTTTCATTTTCTTAGTGTATATTTTTATCCTTCTACTCACTTAAGTAAAAGCTTGTGTACCCTCCAAGCAGTCTGAGCCTCCTCTGTAGGACGACAGAGTCCTTTAGAGTGTAGGGTGTTAATTAGCAGCTGAATCGATTTGCATGGTTGATCTCAGTCTTCACTCTTAGTCTGATGTCTGGTTAAGTTTGAATTGGCTGGTGTTTTGGTATTCAGCAACCCCCTTGGAAATAGTACATTGGCTGCACATGGAAACATTGCTCCTATGGAGCAATTAAAAAATTTCAACGCCTCCTTTTTTGTAAATGCCAATGATCTTAAAAAAAAAAAATACTGGAGCATAAAGATATTTTAACCTGATCGTTTCTTTCCTCAAAAGGTAGGTGGCATGTACAGGTAGTGCAGCAGTCAGTCAGTATATATGGAAGCAGAACTGTTAATGTGAATGATTAGAGACAATGGAAGTGCAATATGAGACAAAGTGCCAGATTCTATTCCATCCATTGGATGTCTAAGTGGACTTAGATGCATAAATGTGATTTTGTTCCATTCTGTTCAAGTCCTGCAAATCCATTAATTCATTTACTTTTGTAACACTATCATATATAAGCAGTGGAAACTTGGCAAACAACTAGGGAAGGAGTAGATGAGTATTGCTCAGGCATGCAGGGGTTAGAGATGTAAAATTTCCAGAAAATTTGAAGCCATGGGGAAAAAAAGTTTTTTTTTCAGAGCGGGGGGGAGGAGGGAGGGGTGTTGGGAAAAAAAACGGAAATTTGGGGGGAAATTGAAACATACGCAATACTTATTTTCTTAGCGCCCTTTACAAATCTAAATTCACTTTGCTACTTTAAGAGTATAATATGTATTATGTATAACTTGGTTTGCTCATAAAATTATCATGTTTGGTATGTTTATTACATTTAAAAGTATAGTTTATTCAGATAATAATTACAAATTTGCTAATTCAGTTTACTTTAAAATGTTTTTAATTTTTGTTACAAATGGAGCTACAAGCTGCTGAACTCTAAGGAACCTACCATCTCTTAGTTTTTGCCAATTTATGAGAAGCAAGCAAAAATTAAAGTTGAAAATAGAAGAAACCATCAACATTATAGTAAAACAAAGAAAGTTATTATGTGTTCTGGACTTAGTCTCCTCTACAGTGTCAAGCAGATACAGAAAGCACTCATTTTTAGAAAAAGAGCTTGGAAAAAAGGGGGGGAAAACCCAAGACTCATTGAATACAAATTTTGCTATATGAAACTTTGTCTAATCAGTCTAATTTTCTGAGCTATCACTATCAGCAATTTCTGCTTCTTCTGATCCTTCATTTTTATCATCCTCATGGGCTTCTAAAAACTGAAGGTTTGCCTGGATTGAGACAAGCTTCTCTACTCTTTCACATGTTTGTTTATTTCCTGATTTGGTGTGAGTATTTCCAAGCATAGACCAGTTTCTTTTGCATGCTGCAGAAGATGGAGGAATCTGAAGCAGGCGAGAAGCAAGAGGAGTCAGAGACTATGGTGTTCAAAGGCCTTGTCACCATGTTGCAGGAGGGATATGCTTGGCAGAGTCCCAGACTGCATTCCTGGACCAAATACCTGAAGATGTTCTGTATTCTGCAGCATTTGAAAGTTTCTTTCCAACATCAAGTCCTAAGTGTGTTGCTTGTTTTGTAATCCAGTCAAATGAAATAGCAGTGCTATCATCACTAACATTTCTGCCTTTGAATCTTGGATCCAAGACATTTGCAGCAACATGAATTGATTGACAACAAAATTCTTCCCATCTGTTAATAAAGTCTTTCACTTTTCTTTCTTCTGTACTTGTAAGTAGGGATACACTTAGATTCCCAAAAATAGTTGATTTTATCTGGGCCATTTGGTAAGGAATGTCTGCCAAAAGCGCACTGTCTCATTCAGATGGAGTGATTGCTGAAGAAATTGACTTTAGAATCTTCAGGGAGTTCTGCAGCTGACCCAGAAGACATCCTCATCAAGTGCAGTGGTCCTTACACTTCTGGGTACTTTAAGATCCTCAGTTATTACTATTTATTGAACAGCTTCTTTGTTTTTTAGTAAACTTTCAAATGAGATCGCCACTCCACCCCAAGTAGTTTTACTACAGAGTTTGAGTGTCACTATTTTATTCTTTGCATTCTTTTCTTCCTGCTTCTTCTTAAAGACTGCAGCTACAATATGAGTAGCTTTTACATGTTTTATAACTTCTTTTGCTCTTCTATAGATCTTTTGCAGAGTGCACCATTTTGCTGAGGGAGAAAAAAGAAAATTATAATTTAGTGGCTAGCTTGCATTGTATAAACACTAAGCTACAGCATGTACAAATTTAGTAATGAGTGGAGGAGAGTTAACTGTGAACAACTTCCCTGCCCTGCAGGCCTCACCTCACTGCTAAGCTTGGGTGATTTGTCACAAAACATCAGATTAGTAGTAATTCAATTATAATTACATAGGTTAGGAAAATTACACCAATTCAGCTAAAATATAGTTTAATATACTGAATTCAGATACATTTAAACTCTTACCTTTCAATAAAGAAGTATACTTCCTGTCAGCTCTTTTGTGCTGCTTCTGTACTTCTGTGGATCTCAAGGTCACAGGGCCAGGAGGGGGCAGGTTCCTTTCAACTCCAAAACCTTTAGACTTGCTCAGTCTCCTCTCCTGAGGCTTTTGAGCAAGTAGGGCAATAAGCTCCTTGTTTCTAATTGCTACAGGAATGAATGGATGCTGCTGCCAGTGTCCACTCCCAGTCCTTTGAGGCCTAGTCAGGAGGACAGGAACAGATCCACCAACCTCTAGATCAAAAGTCAACAATAGAGGAAGTCCACAAGCAAAGAAGGCACTGAATCCTTCTTCCTTCTCTTGTGAAAATGGCAGTGCCCTCTCAGGGTAGAAATGCATCTTGCTCTTACATTTGAGAGCTGTACTGTACTGCTTGTCCTCGGTGTACAGGAATTGTAATGATCTGATACTATAGATAGTCTTACATAAAGGTTTTCCTATTATGTAGTTATTACAAAACATTTTGGGGGAGTAAAGGGTAGCAATATATGAACACCTCGTATTAAATATTTTATTCATCGTTCTAAAAGAAAATATTTGATGAGATTTTTTAAATTTCTCAAAAAATTTTCAATTTTTTCAGTTTTTCAGGGGAAAAAAATCCTCAGAAAAAAATGAAAAAAAACATTATTTTCTGAATTTTTCTGGGTTTTTTCCAGGCCTTTGCATTTCTAGCAGGGATGAAATCAGGGACCGCATCCACATGAGCAGGGGTGTGCATTTGCAGCAGTACAAAATGTGATGCTGCTTTGTGCCACAGTGAATGCCCCTGCCCATGCGCTTTGCAGAGGGACACTTTTGTCCTGCTGCTCCATGTGTTGCAGGGGGGCTGGCTGGAGGCACAGGGTGCCTCAGCACGGGGGGGTTAGCCAGCAGGCAGCCTCTGTAGTGAAGTACCCTGTGCCCAGCCAGCCAGGGAGCGGCATGTGGAGATGGGGGAGCAAACAGCTCAGGACTGCCTGCTCCCACTCTCGGCGCACTGCAGAGCCCCTGCACTGAGACACATGGAGACAGGGAAGCAGTCAGCACAGGGCTGCCTGTTTCCCCATCTCAAGGCACGCTGCACCCCAGCCAGCTGCCTCAGTGCTGGGCTTCCTGCTCCCCTGTCTCCAGGTTTATCCTGGCACACACCACTTTGGTGTGCTTTGTGCTGCTTATTTCTTTGAGGGAGGGGAGCAGCGGGGGGGGTGTTATCGGGAAATCCTGGTAGCAAATTTTGCCCTGACACTGCAAATTAGCAGCACCATGCATGGTTTAAAATTCATGGGGTGTGGGTTTGTAGCACTGCAAAGTTTTGTGGCTTCACAAACCACTTGTGCCTGCATGTCTGGATCCAGCCAGGAAGCCCAAAGTACAGTTGGAGTTGCAGCTCACAAGGGAAATGAAGGATAACAAGAAGGGTTTCTACAAGAACTTCAGCATCAAAAGGAAGATCAGGGAAAGTGTGAGTCCTTTACTAAATGTGGGAGGCAACCTAGTGACAGATGATGCAGAAAAGGCTGAAGTGCTCAATGTCTTTTTAACTTCAGTCTTCACAGGCAAGGGCTGCTCCCAGACTACTGCAGCTGGCAGCACAGTTTGGGGAGGAGGTGAGCAGCCAACAGTGGCAAAAGAACAGGTTAGGGACTATTTATAAAAGCTGGACGTGTACAAGTCCACAGGGCTGGACAGGATACACCCAAGCGGCACGTCCATACACGCAGACACATGCGCTTGTAGCAGCTCAAATAGAAGTGGTACGAAGTTGAGCTGGGCTTTTTTGCCTCGGTGCAAGTGCCCAGACATGCACTTTGGTGTGGGGCAAATTGTGCCACTTGGGGCAAAATAACCCTGCCTGGCTCCTCCCAGATCTGCAGCCAGGGGGAGCTAGAGCCTGGGGTCAGCACCTGTCCTGGCCCCAGCAGTATAAAAAGCCGCCCTGGCAAGTAGCTCAGGGCTACTTGCTCCCAGGAGCTTCTGGGGCCCAGCCAATTGGTACCTGGGGACAGTACCCCTTGTGCCAGCTGAACTGCTGAAGCAACCCTGAGAGTTCGCTGCACCCTCTACCCACTGCAGCAGTCTGGCGGTGGGGGCTGCTGCCTGGCTGTGACCTGCTGCCACCGGTGACAGCATGTGGCCCCAAGGCTGCACGCCTGCCAGACCCAGATGGGGACAGCATGCTGAGACACTTTGTAGCACTACAGAAATGTAGCTCTGTGAAGTCATGGCAGCATTCCACTGGCTGCAGGGCTGCAAAGTCATCCTAAAGGTGCTCTCTTTACCAATGGGGCAGTGGGGTGCTGCTCCTCGGGCCCTCTCTCCCCAGAGAAGCCTGATCACAGACAGCCTGCCCTCTCCCCTGGCACATGCAGCTGCCAGAAATAAACCTCTACCCCCTCACATGCTGCCTGTGGGCGTAGAAGGGGCAAAGAGAACTTCTCCCCTTGCTCCTACCTAACCCCTGGTAGTACTGAGCAACCATAGTGTATGCTCACTTTTTGTAGTGCTACTAGGACATATCTAGTGCTACACATTTATTGCCTGTCCATGGACTCAGTCCACTTACATGTGGCACAGTTCCCTAACAGTTAATGGTGAGATTGTGAGCTGTGGTTCTGAGAGTACTGTACAGTAATGTAAATGTAAAAGGAAATACACAGTAATTGTCAGTGCATTTGAATGATTCATTAAAAAGACTGGTTCACAGAGAACACTATCTCAGGGCTTACCTAATCTATCTAAACAAAAACGAATTAAATGCTTAAATTAATTAAACAAGACTTTACAGGGTTGCTCCATTAATCCTCAGTTTTTCTGCTCTGCTTCCTTAGGAGACTTGCAAAATCAACATTGCTGCTGGTTCCATTATTTGGCGTACACTACATGGTTTTTGCTGTGTTTCCCATCCGCATTTCCAATCACTATCAAATAATTTTTGAGTTATGTTTGGGTTCTTTTCAGGTAAAGTGTAAACCTTTTTCTTAAGTCTTATTGGTTAGTATTTGCCCAAGGCATGATAGGGTTGGCACCTTATAGACCAGAATCTCAACCAGGGTGCCAGGGCACTGTGGAGTGCCAACATATCCTTTGAAGGGTACCCCAAGATACAAGGAAATGAGTGAGGTGTGATGAGATAAGCAGCGAAGTGCAGACTCAGGCTTGTCCCTGCCTGGACAGTCCCCCACCTCTGTTATCCAGCCCCTCTTCAAGGAGGTAAGCACTACAGTATATGAAGTAGTTTTGAAAGTGGATACTACTCAATTCATAAAAGTTATGGAGGGGTGCCTCAAGTCCAGTGAGGGGTGCCTCAAGTCCAGAAAGGTTGAGAACCATTGTTATAGGGGAGGCAGTCAGAGAGAAATTCTTTTTTGTAGGTGACAGTCTACTTTGTTAGATGCTGCTGTACACTAACCAATGAACGTATTTACTTACAGGGACTGGTTGTTGCAGTACTGTACTGCTTTCTGAACAGTGAAGTAAGTCTCACTTTTCTCAGTGATATTAACTAGTATTTTCAATATGGTAGCTATAAATGTAAGAATTCTGGTACATGAATTGTACAGTAGTATTAAAAGCACCAAGAGCATGTTTTCTAAAGAATACCTATATAGTAATTTGTATATGAAATTAAATGACACGAGCTGCAACAAACATTGGACTGGGTTGGGGGTTGGTTGAAACAGTTTTTGGGACCTGTTTTCCCCCAAAATAAGGCAGTGTTAGCAAATTTGATACATTATCAGGGATCCTGGTGTTCTCTGATTTAAAAAAAAATCTCCAGTTTTTGGTTTAAAAAAAGTAACCCCAAGTCCATATTTCTCCGTGATTAAAATGAAATGCTGCTAATATATAGCTATATATCTAGTGGTGCTTCATTTTTTTAAATCAGACAAAACCAGGATCCCTGAACATTATTTAACATGACAACATTCTGGGCTCATTTTGAAACCAGTGGGAGTGTCATAACAAACTTCACTGGGGCTAGTATTTTATCTTAAAATGTTGCTTTTGCAAATACTTTTAAAGACAGTCTTGTAAAAGAGTTCAGCCCCCGCAAATGGGTCAGACTTTCAAATTGCTTAGCACTCAGCAGCTTCAATTGTTGTTAAATGCTGGTGCATCTCTTTTGGTGCAGAGTGCCACTTCATTTAGGTACCTGGACAGGTACTGAGCTCTTACAAAACCAATGATCTATTTAGGTCCTGACATAGAACGCCAAGCTCTTTAGAAAACCTGGCCCTTACTGAACAGCTTGGCACATTTATCCTCCTCTTCAGAATTTTTAACCAATTTTGTATGATGACCAATATATTCATGGACACATTTCCTAAGCAAAAAGGTACCTTTGTTGCATAATCACATTTTAGAGTAGAAGACATTTTAGGCAGCAGGCAGTGCAAGACAGGCGTGCATGCCTTTGCTGGAGCAGAGGATTAGGATCTGGATCTCATTAGTACTCTTTGACACTGATGCACTGTGCTAGTCACTGAAATTACCTGTGCTTCAGTTTTACACCTGTAAAGGCAAATAATAATTAGCTGCCTACTAGCTGATGAACCCCTTTTGATTATTTTCTTCTCTACTTGAAAATTTGATACACTTTAAATTCTGGAAATAGGAAAAAGTCAGTTGTTCTTGGTAATTGAATATTCTGAGTTAGGTTAGGTTACAGAATGTTTCTAAAGGTCTATATGATGATTTCTATGAGAGAGAAAATTATACTAGAAAGAAAAATCAACTGAGTAGGTGGTTTAACCTCTTTTTTGGGACCTGTCTTACCCCAAAACAAGGGGTATGTTATAAGGTAACGTAACATAGAAAATATAAAACATCATTAATTATAATATTTAGCACACATGGAGTGCCTTCCATTTGAGGATTTCAGTTCTGTGCAGACATTAACTGAGCTTAGTGCAACATGGAGCAGTGGTGCTCACAGTTTTGGCCGAGCTGGGATTGGTCTCCAGGCTGCCCCTGCTCAGCCAGGAATGGGCTCCGGGGGTCCATGTTGCCCCCACCCAGCTGGAATCAGACTCTGGAGCTCAGTGCCTCCCGTGCTCAGCTAGGATTGGGCTCTAGGAGCTCCATGCTGCCCCCACCCAGCCAGGTTGGGCTCTGGGGGCTTCACGCTGCCCCGGCCAGTCTCCACATGCCAGGATCAGGCCCCTTGCTGCCCTGTGCACCTGATCTAGTGTGCAGGATCCATGGGGGCCAGCTTACACAGTGCCAGGGGCTCAACCTGTCCTGTAAGCTTGTGGGTTGAGCACCCTTGACCTAGAGAGATAGTTATGCTAAATATTCCAGCTAGGGTAAATATTCCAACTAGGCCAAAGCTGGAGAAATGTAGTCAGGCGTTGTGACTTAAGCAAATATTGCTCTGGAACCCAGGAATTCTGCTTCCCTGCCTTGTGTTTTAAACTCAAAATTATGCTGCCAATCTGCATTTAAAGAGTTTATTTTTAAAATTTAGTTTTTTTCCTGCTTTGCACAACACTTGCTGTTAACAGAACATTTTCAAGTCCTTGGATGGAAGATGCAGATGAGTATAAAGTAGGATGAAAAACTCTTCTTTGGCTCTTTGATTAAATTTTGTTTGTAAATATAGCAGGAACTGTTCTAGTCACATGCTACCATTGAGTGTACAAATCTTTATCATGTAAAGAGAGTACTTTTGGCTAGCGTTCATTTTCTTTAAAACATAGGTACAAAGTGAGCTGAAAAGGAAATGGCGGAGCTTGTGCTTGAACACGACTGTGGGCCGAGATTACAGACTCCATAGTTCTTCAATTTCTCGAAATGGGTCAGAAAGTATCTCTCAGCTCCATCGGAATTCAAGGGCTCAATCTTTTATGCAGACAGAAACCGCCATGATATAAACCATATAAGTTGTCCCGCGTCCTCTCTCCCTCCAAAAAAACCCTCAAACTAAAGACTATCGGATGCATTGTATGCAGCTTATTGTGATATTTTCTAAAATGTACAGTTTGTGCTTTGCTTTTCTATGTATTGATGTGTGGGGAATGGCCTTGTGCAGTGGATCAGGTAACAGGTGGGCCGCCTCATTTGTGGACACTTTGTGCTTTTCTTCAGTCCTGTTCATGTTAGATTCCTATGTTCTGTTGTCATTTTTACTAAAAGTAACTATTCTGAATATAACTTATTTGCTCCCTTTCTTTTTATATACAAAATGGAAGGTACACTGAACCCTGATTAATAATGTATGCTGCTTTTGTCCGTGTTTGAGTGAGTGAGGTGGGAGATGAGGGAGTGTCTTACACTTCATCTGTAGTTAAAGAAATACTACTTTCCTACAGATTCCAGACCCTAATGACAGAAAACAAAAGGAAAATAGAGATACTTAAGGCTACATAATGTCTTTGATCCCATATAGGAATCTATTTAACTGAAGTAATAATCCAACAGGTTGATCAAGGGCAGTATGAGCCCTTATTCGACACAGAAGAAACTGGTATAGTCCTTTCTAACTCTGTTTCATTTCAGAGGTGACTTTCTAGTGTTTGATCCTAAGGGCTGTATTCTACACTCTTACACAAGAGTGCACATTTTTCTATGTATCTCAATGCAGGATGTGGGGCTGGTTTTGCAGATGTTGTAGAAAATCTCATTGCACAATAGTGATCATCATTAAAAAGTCAGTATTTGCCAATAGTGATATATCAGCCTACTGCATTTCTGCTCCTGGATTCAAGATTAAAATTATTTGCAGTATCTGTGTGGTATAATGTGGCAAATATTAACTTCTAAGAGGCTTCTATTTCAGGTTATTTTTCTTGCCTACCTGTGTACATGTTTTTAAGAGTGCAGTACTGAACTTTAATGGTTAAGTGATGGAGATGCAAGGTTTTTCTGATATTGTATTCACATTTCTTTGATTCAAAATAAAAAATGTACATTTTGGTTACTTTTAAAATAGATTTACAATACATGAGATAAATTTACAAGACAGATGTACAATATATGAGTAAATGGACTTAATTAGTCCACATTGAATTGAAAGTAGAGGTAAAATGATATTTGAACTGAATAATCAGGGATATATATCATAGACAAATAGAGACCCTTGATTTCTTGTTTTTCAACTCTCAAAAGAGCCATTTCACTACTAGAGCAACCTAGCATAGGATAAACAGGCTTGTGCATCCCAATTACCCATTGAAAACATATTTTTATATATATTTTGTGACGATTTATCTTTAGACCCACATGTTTGGCAGCTGAACCTAAATGTATTAGATTATAATTTCTACTGGAGTCTAATGAAATATATAAATACTTTCAAGACAATTCCATTTGATATCTCTGAGCCATTTGAAAATTGGACTCTGTCTCTTAAACTACCATAAAAGGCATAAATTGAAAGAATATTTGGTAATCACAAGCCCTTTATGTTGCCACTGCAAAATAAAAGACACAGAACTGGCAAGTGCTTATAAATAGAAGCAAAACTTTTGCCATCGTAAAAGAAATGAGCAGTGTAATATTTACTTCTCATGTCACAACTGCCCTTGTCCTTTCTAAATAACTCATGTGAGTAATGTACATTATTCTTGCTTCATAAACTGAAGTGTTACCATAATCTTTCTGACAACAAATTGCATGGAAATAGCTACAGATATGAAGCATGTGAAAGCTGCAGGATAGGGGAAGGATGCCTATTCTCCTCTCGGTTTGCAGGGATTTACCTGCACAGCTGTCACCAGCATTAAGAATACTGTTGTGAAATGTGTAAATACCTTTTCATCTATGGACTGATTTACCAATGTTTCTTCAGCTATTCACCTGTTTAAGTTCATTAAATTCAACGGCCTTGCACTGGAGTAAGTTTGAGTGAATCAAGACGTGTGATTAGAAAATGCCCAGGCCTAACAGTTGACATGAACACTGCAGAACATGTAACTGTTGCTACATGATAACAGCTATGATTTAAATGATAATCACTTAGGATTTTTTGGCTAATTATTTAACGAACTATCTTGAAGTCATTTTCAGTAACAATGGGTGCATCTACGTGAGATGTTTACTGTGGAGTTGCCTAATTATTCGGTGGCTGAATCTCCAAATCCTAATTGAATCGGGAGACCCATTAATCCCTCTGAATTGAATCGGAAGCCTGCCAGTTGATTCTGAGAGATTCCAAGAGATTCGGCCATAGACTGTAACAGGA
>NW_005842128.1:82908-92316 GCF_000455745.1 Alligator sinensis | reverse complement strand
CACCGTGGACCGCGCCGCCCCGGGAGAAGCCGCAGCTTGTCCAGCTGCTCCTCTGGCTGCCCCCCTCTCCCCCGCCACCCCCAGAGCGAGGCAGGCAGTGCCAACAGCCCCAGGAGAAGTCGCAGGGGCAAGGGGGAATGATCCAGGAGCTGGGGGAATGATTGTGATCTGAGGGATCTAACTGGGACCTGGGGAATTGAACAGGGAGCTGAGGGGAAGCCCCTGTTCGTTCCCCCAGCCCCTGATCATTCTGCCCAGCTCCTGGTTCGATTCCTCAGTTCCCAGTTCATTCTCCCAGCTCCCAATCATTCTGCCCAGCCCCTGCGTCTTCTTCCGGGGCTGCAAGCACTTCCTGCCTTGCCCCAGCGGGGGGGCTGCCATGGGAGCAGCCGGACAAGCTACAGCTTCTCCTGGGGCTGCAGTTCAAGCTGAGGCTCATCTGGCTGCTCCCCCGGCTGCTCCCGCTGGCACTGCCTAGTGCCTGCCTGTACAGTCTATAGCCAAATAAGATTCAGCGCTGAATATCTTTGGATTCGGACAAATCAAATCAGGGCAGTGATTCAAATCACTGAATCCAAAGCAAATACTTTCCACTTCACACAGGCCTAGTCTACATTTATGGTTTTATTAGGCCACAGTAAACTAATAAAAGCTGTTGTTGATTAGTACTTGTCAACAGAAATACTGTCCTGCAGTGGTGTGATTTAGTGCACCATAGCACACATGTAGACACTGATAGATCTGGCTGGGGCATGAGGGTGCTATAGTATGGGGCTGTCTGCTAGCTAACCCCACACTGAAGCATCCTCATGCCCCAGCCAGCCCCTCCGCCACATGTTGAGCCAGGTCGGAGCAGCCCCAGGCTGGCAGGCTGACCCCCTGGGTCCAGTGCCATCCAGGGCTGCTCCAACCCAGCTCAACATGCTGTGGTTCTGGGCGCATGTGTAAACGCAGCGCCCAGGAGCAATAAACTTCAGTGCACTGGAGTTTATTCAGGTGTGTTCATTTCACTTGTAGATGCACTCAATAAGTAATAATATTCTTTGTTGTGTAGCAATCTATTTAATGTCATATTTATAAGCAATGGTCTTGATTCAAAGTATTGCACAGCTGAGGCCTTTCCAGTTTCACTCCATAATCACAAATCATAGAACCATAAGACCAAAAGGGACCTGTAAGATCATCCAGTCCAGTCCCTTGCCATGGGCAGGAAGTTATTGGGCTCATGCAAGCTCAATGAGGTGCCTGTCCAGCCTCATCTTGAACACCTCCAAGGAGGTTGAGTGCACCACCTCAGCTGGGAGTATGTTCCAGAGTCTGGTGACAGAGAAAAAATGTTTTCTTACATCTAACCTGAATTTACCCTCTATTAGTTTATGCCTGTTGGTCCTCATCCTCCCTTGAGGTGCCTTCTGAAGAGTTGCTCCTCTAGTTCTTGGTGCTCATCCGAATGTATTTGAAAGTGTCTATCAACTCACCTCTCTGCCTTCTCTTACTGAACAGGCCCAGTTCCCGGAGTCTCTCCTCTTAGGGCCTACCCTCCATGCCCTTGACCATAGGCATGGCCCTTCTTTGTACACTCTTGAGCTTGCTTATGCACATCCATCTTGAAGTGTGGTGCCCATAACTGGACACAGTATTCCAGCTGAGGCCTCACTAATGAAGAATAGAGAGGGAGGAGCACCTCCCTGGATCTATTGGCCACACATTGGCTAATACATGCCAGAGTTCTATTTGATATTCTGGCAACCTCATCACACTGTTGGCTCATATTCATCTTGTGGTCGATCGTGACCCCCAGGTCTCGTTCAGCTGCTGTTCCAGCCAGTGGACCACCACCCATCGTGTAGTTGTGGTGAGGGTTCTTTCTACCTAGTTGAAAGACTTTGCACTTCACGTTGTTAAACCTCATCTGATTTTGTTCTGCCCTCGAATCCAGTTTGTCAAGGTCATCCTGAATCTTTGCCCTATCCTCTGGTGTGCCTGTGCTTCTCCACAGCTTGATATCGTCTGCAAATTTAATCACTGAGCTTTCCACCCTCTCATCCAAGTTGTTAAGAAATATGTTAAAGAGCATAGGTCCAAGCACCAAACCCTGGGGGACACCACTGGAGGTGGGCCTCCAGGATGAGGCTATCCCATCAATTGAAACTCTCTGGGAGTGCCTGCTAAGTTAGGTGTCCACCCACCTCACTGTAGAGTGGTTCAGATTAGTACCCTCCAGTTTGATTGAGAGAATCTTGTGCAAAATGGAGTCAAAGCTTTTACTGAAATCTAAGTAAATGACATCAATCTCGTGTCCCTCATCCAGATAGCCAGTTACTTAGTTGTAGAAGGACACTAGGTTAGTCAGGCATGATCTACCCTCGACAAAGCCGTGCTGGTTGCTTCGCAACACCCTTTCATTTGCCAGTTTGTAATTGATGGCCACCTGAACAAATTTTTCAAAGATTTTACCCAGGACTGAAGTTAGGCTGACCGGTCTGTGGTTTTCTGGGTCATCCTTCTTCCCTTTCTTAAAGATGGGCACCACATTGGCTCTCTTCCAGTCATCTAGGACCACTCCTGAATTCCACGATGCTTCAAACAGCTTGGCCAGTGGTGCTGCTATAAGCTTAGCCAGTTCTTTCAGGACTCTCGGGTGCAGGTTGTCTGGTCTGCCAGACTTGAAAGCATCCAGGTGTTAAAGGAGATCCCTCACCTGTTCAGGACTGATTTTATGTAATCTGTTGTTTTCCCCACGTTTCCTAGGCCTCTGGTCAGGCAGCAAACAGCTCCCATTTGGTTTAAGGAATACTGACATGAAGTATGTATTTAGTAGGGCTGTGCAAAGCTTCGGTTCCTGATTCAATTCAGTGGAGATTTGCCTGATTCGGTGGCCAAATCTCCAAATCCGAATCAAATCAGAGGACTCTTTAATCTCTCCAAATAGAATCAGAACCCTCCAAATTGATTCAGAGAGATTTGGAAAGATTTAGCGATTTGGACATAGCCACTGCTTTAAATGTTTTTTCTACATACCTCTAGGTAGCAGGCGGCTCATGAATGCTGAGATGCTGGGGCGCATGGAGCATCTCACAAAAGCACGGGGTGCTCCCCAGTGCGCTTGGCAGTAGACCCAGAAATGGACCAGAATCACTTCTGGTCCATTTCTGGGTCTGCCAGAGAGCATGCGGGGGGGGCCCCCGTGCCCCTCCCTCCAGCTCGGTGACTGGTGCCTCCTGGGTCTGGGGAGGCACCTGGGGTCACCCCGTGGCTGATCACTTAGCTGGGGGAGGTGCCGGGGAGGGCCCCCGCATGCTCCCCAGCGGACCTGGAAATGGACCAAAAGTACTTGTGGTCCGCTTCTGGGTTTGCTGCCAAGCATGTGAAAGGCCCCCCCATGCTCCTGTGGGACGCTCCATCTGCCCCAACATCGCAGCATTCACAAGCCGCACTGGTACCTTGATGTATGTTGAAAAAACATTTAAAGCTGTGTCTGTGTCTGAATTACTGATTCTCTGAATCAGCATTAAATCTTCAGGTTCAGATTCAGCCAAATTGAATTAAGGACAGTGATCCAAATCAACAAATCAAATCACTGTCCCTGTTTTGGGCCAAATCTGAATCGAATGGGGCCTGCTTTGCACACCCCTAATATTGAGGAGTTCTGCCTTTTCCTGTGTGTCAACTGTGGGCTGCCCCTGAGCATTCAGTAGGGGTCCCACAGTGGGTCCCGATTTTTTCTTGCTTCCTATGCATCTGTAAAAGGACTTTTTGTTGTCTTTTATGCTGGTTGCCAGCTTGATTTTCATGCCTGCTTTAGCTTTCCTTGTCTTATATCTGCAGGCCCTTGTGATACAGGTGTGTTCCTTTCTGGTAGCTAATCCATTCTTCCATTGCTTATATGCTTCTTGTTTCTTTTTAAGAGCTCCTTAATATCCTTGTTGAGCAAAGCGAGTCTCTTGGTTCGTTTCCTACTTTTCATCCGCGTGGGGATGGCCTGTTTTTGAGCTGTGAGAATTGCCTCCTTAAGGAAGCACCACCACTCTTGGACTCCCAAACCCTCCAGTTGCTGATCGCAGAGGGCCTCTTCTACTAGCCTCTTGAGCCTGCCAAAATCTGCCTTCCTGAAATCTAGAACTTCTGTTCTGTTGACTGATTTCCCAGTCTTATGGTGGATGGTGAACTTTATCAGGTCATGATCACTGGCATCCACAGCACCACCTTTGCTCAGGTCGCCTATGATGTCCTCCCCCTTGCACAGCACTAAATACAGAGTGGCCTTATGCCTAGTAGGCCCTTCCAGAACCTGCATCAGAAACAGATTGTCTATTGTTGCCAAAAAATTGGCTGACCTGCTAGAGGTGGCCGAGTGGTCCTCCCACCAGATGTCAGGGTAGTTGAAGTCACCCATGGCAATCATGTCTCTAGTGCCAGATGCCTCAGTCAGCTCTCCAGAGAATGCCTGATTGCACTTCTCCTCCTGGGAGGTAGGCCTGGGTAGTAGACTCCCACCATCAGGTGTTCTTCTTCTTGTCTCCCTTGTCTCCTGACCCAGAGGGTCTCAAGGGACCCTTCCCTGCTGTCAAACATGACCTGCAGGGAAGGGTACCACTCTTTCACATAGAGGGCCACACCTCCTCCCTTCTTTCTGACCCAATTCTTCCTGTAAAGCCTGTAGCCCTCAATATTGAATGCCCAATCATGTGTGTCATCTCACCAGGTCTCTGACAACCCAATCAGATCAAAATCCTCGTCAGCCAGAAGGAGCACCAGTACCTCCTGTTTGTTTCCCATGCTTCTGGTATTCCCATAAAGGCATCTGAGTTCCCCTCTGGTCACCTCAGGTTTTCTGTCACGCCGCCTGTGTATCAAGATGTTAGTACTTTTCTGGATGTCCATTGCTTGAGCACCCTCCCATGTGTCATTGCGGCTAGAGGATTCGTGCACAGCAGTGGAACCTTCTCTCCAGCCCCTGGACATGCCTAGTTTAAAGCCCTCCTCAACAAGTCAGCAACTCTCATAGCAAAGAGCTTCTTCCCTCTGCCTGTGAGATAAATACCGTCCCTTCCACATAAACCGCTGTAGTTAAACTGCAGATTCAAAGCCCACTTGGTGACACTATCTCCGAAGCCTTCAGTTAATCTCCTCAATGGACTCCTTCTTCTGACGGCCATGGCCTCTGACTGGGAGGATTGAGGAGGATTGAGAAGATATTATTGACAATATAATTTGACAAACAAATGACTCTCATACCAACCATTTAGTACCTTAAACCACTTGGAGGGTGCATCTACACATGCGTTTGATCCGGGATTAGTTTACCCATGGGAAACTTCTGTGGATGACTGAAGTTCTGTGGATGACTGGGAAACTTCTGTGGATGAAGTGCTCCCAGGCAGGCCTCTACATATGTAGGGAGTAGGCAGCAGATTTGCTGCTCTTAGCACCAAACTTCCTGCAGCCATGTAATGGGCCCCTGCCACCAGTGTGGGGAGCTCCAGGTTGCAGCTGCAGCTGTCAGCAACTGGCTGCCATCTTCAAAAGGCAGCCCTGCTCTCTGCTCTCTGGCCAGCCACTTCCCTGACCAGGAGCAGCTTGCCTTGCACAGGGACAGCATGCGGCAGCTCTCTCCTTGCCCACTCTGCCTCCCCACGCAATGACTGCTCCAGCCCTTGCCTCTGGCAGCAACAACCAGAACCCCCACCTTCTGGCCACCATGCTGGGCCTGCTGACCCACCGTGCTGACTGCTACCTGTCCCATGACCATCTGGGCCCTCCTGGCTCCACCACGTATAACAACTGCCTTCCTGGCTACAGCGTGTCATCCCAGAGCTGCTGCCACCACACAGCTGCTGCTGGCAGGGACACCGATTATGGACTTCTGGATGTCATTGTGGACAGCCTCACTGTCTCTGGGCCTACCAGGCCAGCTAGGACTGGTGGCTGCACATCATTCAGCACACCTGGGATGATAAGCAGTGGCTGGAGGTTTTCCACATGACCTAGGCCAACTTCTAGGACCTCCTTGAGTAGCTGTGGCCCCACCTGGAGCAGCAGAACACTGCCATGTGGCCACCCTTCCACAAGGACACTTGGCTGGCCCTTGCCCTGCTTAAGATGGCCATACCCACCAGCCCTTGCTAGGTGGGCTATCTCTTTGGGGTGGGCAAGGCCACAATCAGGGAAGTCATCCTAGGGGTGTGCGGCACCTTCCAGGACGTGCTGGTGCCCACCATGCTCCACATGCATGACCCCTTGGCAGTGGTGGCAGGGTTCTGTGCCTTGGGTTTCACCCAGTGCATTGGGGCACAGGGCAGAACCCACATCCCCATGACCTGCCCACCCACCAAAGCCCGGCCTACTACAGCTGCAGAGGATTTCATTCTGTGGTGCTCCAGGCCATCACGGACCACCATGGTTCCTTCACGCTGGCTGGGCAGGCAGTGCCCATGATCCCTACATGTTTTGGAACTCTGCCCTGCCAGGGCTGGTAGAGAGTGTACGTTTCATGCTGGGAGTCAAACCTGCACCTAAGTGCCATTATGGCCTTGCCCCTCCTCATCAGGAACCCCACCTACCTGCTCCTGCTGTGGCTCATGCAGCCCTACACCAGCCACCTGGACCCCTGCCAGGGACACTTTAACCACTGCCTGGGCAAGACCCACACCCTGCTGGAGTGTGCCTTCAGCCACCTAAAGGGATGCTGGCGCACCCTCACTGCCCGCCTCAAGTTCACTGAGGACAACCTCCCCCAGGTCATCATCACAGCCTGCATGCTGCATAACATCTGTGAGGCCCAGGAGGAGCTGTTCTGTGAGGCCTGGGTGGAAGAGACATGGTGGGCAGAAGATGCCTGGCAGAGGGAACACCACCTGCAGCCTCAGCAGCAGCAGCAGGCCCCGCCTGCCAAGGCCTCAGGTGAGCCGCACACCCACCAGCACGGGCCAGGGCTCTGGGTGAGGGCCCTGGCTGACCACATCTTCCTACACTCCCCACTCTGCAGCCCACCTGAACCACCACCCACAGACCCCGCACTGCACTGCCCACCCCCAGCACCACAGTCACTGCAGACGCATCTAAAAACAAGTATTTATTTCCCTCACATCAAACAGAGCCCCCTCTTTCTTCCCCCAACAAACAGAAACTCCCTCCTCACTTCCTCCCCAACAAACAAAGCCCGTCCATCACTCACCCCACCCACCAACAATAAAACACCCTTTTCCCTCTGCAAGCAATTTACAAAGTGCTTTGTATGGTGTCCGAAGGTCAGGGGGCCATGGGGTGGGGGTGCCTTGGGGGCAGAGCCTGGGGACAGATACCCAGCACCCTAGCCTCTAGCTGTTCCCCCATGGGTGCAGATGCTGTGGTGAGTGCAGTGGGTGGGAGACCCATGGTGCAGGCAGCTCTTGCTCTGCACCCATGTGGAGCTGGGGCAAGCAGTGGGACTGGGCCCAGGCAGGGGGGCTGGGTAGTGGGGACCAAGAGCAGAGGCCAGGTCAGGGGCTCCTGGCTGCTGGAGGTAGTGCAGGACATCCTCCCAGTCTCAGGAGGGGGCCTGCTTTTGGGTGGTGGGAGGCTGCCAGGGGGCAGGCTGGGCTAGGGTCAGAGGCCAGGCAGCAGGCAGCACCAAGGTGACCACCAGGGCCAGAATGATGTCCAGCACCTGGTGGTCATCATCTGTGGCCTGCACTGCCCAGGCCAGAATCGTGTTCTGCTTTCCCAAAAACTCAAGCCATTCATGCTCAAGGGCCAAGAGCTGTGCCATCCACCCAGTCCCGCGCATCCTTGTGGGCAACATCCTCCATCTGCCAGGCCTGTGAGTCCTCTAGCTGGTCTTCCAGCACCACCACCAGCCACTGCAGGAGGCTGGTGCAGTCCTGTGTCTACCTCTGGCAGAGCTGGCACATCCTTAGGGCACAGACTGTGGGTGTCGGTGACCCTGAGGCCACATCCCAGCTGCCAAGCATGGCCTCTCCCTCACATGCAGCTTCAAGACCTGCAGAGCCATAACAGAAGCTGTTTGTATGAATTTGCAACATTTCAGAGATAAGATGCTCTGTACCGAGGGCCAAGTGATGCCCAGCCTTAGATTGGGGGTTGGTCATGCATGGGTACCCAGGGACCATGATAAGTTGACCAGGCAGGCCCAGGCCCAGGCAGCTGCTGTCTATTCCTGCTCGCTCACCTGGGCCCAGTGGGTGACTGGGTGCTGGCTGTAGGCAGCCTGCCTCCCCTACCCCATTCCCCAGTGTGAGACAGGCCAGGCTCCTTGCAGCACCTGCTGTTGCAGCTCCAGAACCCGCTCCCCGACTCCTCTTGCAGGCCAACAAGTCTCCTGTGCTGCCTCCCGGACCACAGCAGATGAGCTTGGGGGGGCATGGGGCTCCCAGATGACTAGGAAGAGGAGTTGCCTTCACCCCACCCTCCCCACAGGGGGCCTCTCTGGGGAGGCACCCCAGGGCCAGCCCCCTCCATACCACTGCTGTGCCCTAAACGTGCCACTGCTGCATGTGCCCTGGGTGCTGCACAAGGAAATGAGGGGTGCCTGACCCACTATGCCCTGCTGCTGTTGATCGCCACGGAACCCCAGGCGTACCTGCACACCTGGCATGGGACCCTAAGCTTTGATGGTGAAGAGGGCAAGCCCGGGCTGCCCTGCAGCCTCCACTGCTGCCTGGAAGGCTACCTGTGTCTGTGATACATGTCCCTGCCCCCCACACCCAAGGAGGACATTGCCACTGGCATCAACATATTCCTCAGCATGTGAGAGGCCCATGCCCACCTAGCTATGGGGGCACGGGCTGCTCAGTAAAGTTCTACACTGTCTCCTACCTGCCTGCGGGCTGGGGGCAGGGGAACCCATGGCCAGGGGAGTATGGGCAGACCAGGCAGGGGGAGGGGCAGAGTTTGGGAGGGCCTTCCCCCGCAGTCCAGAGCTTACCAGGTAGTGGGGACTGGCGTGGCTGGTGGCTCCACTCGGTCCTGGATGGTGGCAACAGCGTACAGCTTCATGTGTCCTCGGACAGCAGAGTGCAGCTTGCAGGCAGCCGGCTAGGGGATCCCCTTGGTAAGGAGCTGGCACTGCTGGCAGCTGGTGCTATCATGGCTGGCTAAACCTTGTGGTTGGCCCTGGGTTTGCTGAGCTGGCAAGGCAGGCACTGGCTTGGGCTCCCCGAGCTTCTGGTGGAGGGTGCAGCCATGGAGGCTTGGTGGGATGGGCCACTGGACACACAAGGGGCTCTCCTCTGGTGACGTGTCACTGGGGGTGCCACACCAGGGCAGGACCTCAGGTAGGCTGCCCATGCTGTTGTAGACAGCACAGCTGTGGCCTGGGTCCTGGAGCACCAGGATGTCTGCCAGTTCATAGATTCATAGATGCTAGGGTCGGAAGGGACCTCAATAGATCATCGAGTCCGACCCCCT
>NW_005842128.1:82619-82870 GCF_000455745.1 Alligator sinensis | reverse complement strand
TAGATGCTTATCTAACCTCCTCTTGAAGACCCCCAGGGTAGGGGAGAGCACCACCTCCCTTGGGAGCCCATTCCAGACCTTGGCCACTCTAACTGTGAAGAAGTTCTTCCTAATATCTTGTCTAAATCTGCTCTCTGCTAGCTTGTGGCCATTATTTCTTGTAACCCCCGGGGGCGCCTTGGTGAATAAAACCTCACCAATTCCCTTCTGTGCCCCCGTGATGAACTTATAGGCAGCCACAAGGTCACCTC
>NW_005842128.1:68993-81406 GCF_000455745.1 Alligator sinensis | reverse complement strand
CCATTTAGTAGGGGTCCTATTCCTCCCTGGGCCTTCCTTTTACTCCCTATATATCTAAAAAACAATTTTTTGTTATCCTTTACTTGGGATGCCATCCTCAGCTCCATGGTAGCTTTGGACCGTCTAACTGGCTCCCTACAAGTGCGAGCAGAGGAGGTATACTCCTCTTCGGTAATCTCTCCCCGTTTCCACTTTTTATATGCTCCCCTTTTAGTCTGCAGGCTGCCCTGGATTTCTCTGGTCAGCCAAGGAAGCCTCCTGGCCCCTTTCCCTCTTTTTCCTCGCATCAGGATCGTCTCCCTCTGTGCCCGAAGGATCATTTCCTTAAGGCACAGTTGCCACATAAAGGGCAAGGACTTGCAGACACTGCCGGACTGACAATTGTGGTTGGGTCACAGTGATCCACTGTGCCTGCAAGGCCTTGACCTTTATGTGGCACTGCTGCACCAACTGGTTGTGCCTCTCACATCTGGCCTGACAGCATCTCATAGATGTGGGCATTGGAGTACCCACACTGCTCGAACTGGCACTGCACCTCTGCCTTGCCCCACCATATCACAAGGTCACCAGTCTCCTCCTTGGACCATCTGGGGCCCAAGGTGGTGGGCACAGGCATGAGCATAGGCCTGGCCAAGGAAGATGCTATCAGAGATCCCTCTACATGATCGGAGGGAGGGTGCATTTTAGAGCAGTTCCCCAACAGCCAATTAATCGAGTCTTCTCTGACATGTTCTAATTAGAACGTGAACCAGTACATCTATAGCAGTCTTTAGGACTATAGAACACCTTCAGGCCTGCCCATATATGAGGGAACCACGTACCAATGACAATTGCGCTGAGGCTATGGCTTGAGCAATAAATAGCATGTGCCAATTTTGGGACTCAATTTTGAACATGGTGACAGGACACAAGAAGGTGAAGGAGGATAGGCATCTAAGACTATAGCTGTGTTTACAGGCACCCACATAAAATAGGCCTCACAACTCGCAGCTCCTTTTCAAGTTAATGAGAGTATTCGAACAGTGAGTCCATATGTTTACATACTTAGGGACTGGTGTCAAGAGTTAGATAACTAACATCTGCAATGCTGCTAGTTGACAACAGCAAGCTGTATTGTTTCATTGAATGCCACTTTCTGCTCGTTAAAATCTCAGAGTAACTTGGAGTGGGCTCACATGAAAAATCAAGCCTCACGAACACAAAACTGCACCCTGATCCCTTTTGCTCAAAGAAGCTCTGCAAGTGAACAAAAAATAAGCAGAGAATACTTATGTAGAAGTAGAAATACAATGTTTCGAGCAATCAGTCCTGTCAGTCTTCATTGCACGATGCCATATATTTACCTATCATACACTTTTAGAATTCCCTGTATCTTTAGGACACAATTGTTTTTTCTTTAATTAGATGGAGGATAGGAACTCAGGATTTTAACTATAAGTCATGGATAAAAATATATCATTAAAGATGTCAGGAAACATTTATGTTTTGTTAGTATTGAATGAAGACAGATGCATTTAGATCTGTGTCTGCCTTTATGCACACCTGTATTATGGAATTACCCCCCTGAAAATGGAATTATATCAGAGTGAGACTACCTCAGGCTTGCTGATTTATGAATATTTTTCCAACTTCAGCAGGTGCCCAGAGGTACAAAAAAAGAATGGCACAAAAAGGAAAAACATGACAAGCAAGGTAAAAGAGTGGTATTCTGAAATGCCTTATCTACCCATGAAAAGAAATGGGTCTTTTTATGTGGGTAGTAGATTCATGCATGGAAGTTTTGCTTCAAAATGATTTGTGGAAATATTTTCTTAGAGATCAAGGCCGGAAGGGCTATTGCAATTATTTATTCTACCTCAGTGAATGAAATGAGGTTTGTTTAACAAGATTCTATAAACTCTGTGGCTATTAATTATGTTTCTATCCTTATATTCTTTCATTGTTAACTTTCACATTAGCTTGTCCATTATTTTGCCCAAAACGTAAGTTAGCCTAACCTCTCTATGCCTAACCCAGGTCACCATGCTTTCCCTTTTCGAATACTGGCACAACATTGGCACCTTCCCAGCCATCTAGAATTTTCCCATTATACCAAGATTTATTAAAAATTAACATCGCTAAGCCATAGGTCTGCTCATTTAATCCTTCAGGACTTCTGGATACAAGTTATCCAGGCAGTGATTTAGGAATGTTTATCCCTATTGGACATTGTTTGGTAATAAAAGGACTGGAAAATACACCAGATCATTGTTATACAATGCAAGCACATCTTTCCGCTTCTCAGAAATCCGAACAACAATATTTATTAAGTACTTCTACCTTTTCCACATCAATTTTACCTCATCTACCGAGGTATATTTCTGCACCATTCCTAAGGTTCCTAAGGTAAAAAATCCTTATTTTCTGGTTCAATATAAACCCATCAGGCATTATTTTTCCCCTGATACCTTTGATTTCCCTTATAATTTTTCTGCATTTAATAATATCTGATGTTAGAAGGGACCTTAAGAGTCCATCTGGTCCTCACTCTCCCCCAAGAAAAGATCAACTAAACCTCAACCATTCCTAAAAGATGTTTGTCTGACTTCTTAAAAACCACCAGAGATTCCATAACTAGTCTAATCTGTTCCAGTGCTTAAATGTTCTTTAACACAGTGGTGCTCAGCCTATCCAGGAGCACATCTGCGAGGGGCCAGCAGGGGAGTTTATGCTTAGGGGCAATCAACATGGGTTCATTAGAGGCAAGTCCTGTCAAACCAACCTGGTGGCCTTCTATGACCAGGTCACAAAATCCTTGGACACAGGTGTTGCGGTGGACATAGTCTTTCTGGACTTTAGGCAGGCCTTCAACACTCTCTCTCCCCCCATTCTCATTAAAAAATTAGGAGATTGTGGTGTCAATGCCTACACAGTCAGATGGGTCACCAATTGGCTGGAGGGCCGCACCCAGAGAGTGGTGGTGGATGGGTCATTTTCGACCTGGAGGGATGTGGACAGTGGGGGTCCCCCAGGGCTCGGTCCTTGGACCCGCACTGTTCAACATCTTCATCAGCGACTTGGATAAGGAGGTGGAAAGCACCTTGTTCAAATTCGCAGCTGACACTAAGATTTGGGGAGAAGTGGGCATGCTAGAAGGGAGGGACAGGCTGCAATTGGATCTGGACAGGTTACAGGGGTGGGCAGATGAGAATAAGATGGGATTCAATACTGAGAAGTGGAGGGGACTGCACCTAGGGAGAAAGAACCAGCAGCATACCTACAGACTGGGGAAGTCCCTTCTCATCAGCACAGACACAGAAAAGGATCTTGGAACCATTATTGATTCCAGGATGAACATGGGCCCCCCAATGTGAGGACACAGTCAGGAAGGCTAACCGTACCTTGTCATGCATCCACAGATGCATCACAAGCAGGTCCAAGGAGGTGATCCCCCCGCTCTATGCGGCACTGGTCAGGCCACAGTTGGAGTACTGCATCCAGTTCTGGGCGCTGCACTTCAGAAGGGATGTGGACAACATCGAGAGGGTCCAGAGGAGGGCCATTCGCATGATCGGGGGCAGCAGGGCCTACAAGGAAAGGCTACGAGACCTGAACCTGTTCAGCCTCCACAAGAGAAGGCTGAGAGGGGATCTGGTGCCTGTCTATAAATTGGCCAAGGGAGACCAGCAGGCAATGGGGAAGTCCCTGTTCCCCTGTGCACTACTGGGAGTAACAAGGAATAATAGCTGTAAGTTGACCGAGACTAGATTCAGGCTAGACATCAGGAAGCGCTACTTCACAGTTAGGGCGGCTAGGATCTGGAACCAACTTCCAAGGGAAGTAGCGCTCACTTCTACCCTGGGAGTCTTCAAAAGGAGGCTAGATGAACACCTTGCCGGGGTCGTTTGACCCCAGCATTCTTTCCTGCCTGTGGCAGGGGGGCGGACTTGATGGTCTGCTCAGGGACCTTCCAACCCTACCAGCTATGAAACTATGGTATGTGGACTGGATCCAGTCTGTGGAGCCATGTTATCCAGCCTATGAAGCTCCCACAGGTCAGGAAATTTGGTGGTATGGGAGCAGTGGCAGCATAAATTGCTGTAGGTCCCAGAACCACAGCAATTAATATTGCCATAGCTCCTCTGCTGCCAAATTTCTTGACCTGTGGTGAGTCCTCCTGGGTAGCTGATGTGGCTCCATATGCCAGATCTGCACCCAAGTACCAATCCCACACTGGATCAGGCCTGCAAACCAGCTCTGCACCACTCATCCAGCCCATAGGGATAGTTTGGATGGTCTAACCCAGGGTGGGCAAAATGCGGCCTGGGGACCAGATGTGGCCCACCAGGCCATTCTATCCAGCCCACAGGGCCCCTAAAAATTTAGAAAATTAATATTAATCTGCCCTGAGCTGCCTGTCATACAGCCCTCGATGGCTTGCCAAAACTCAGTAAGCGTCCCTCTGCCCAAAATAATTACCCACTCCTAGTCTAACCTGTATTTCTTACTCCAGTGGCCATTGAGAACAATTTATTACCTTGCAGCAACTTTTTACATATTTGAAGACTGTTAACATAACTGTACTTGGTCTTTTCCGTTCTAGACTAAACAATTGCAAGCCTCGTAAGTCATGCTTTGTAAACCTCTGATCAATTTTGTTGCTTAACTTTGGGCTTTCTCTAATTGGTTTTCTTGAAGCATGGTGCTCAAAACAAACCACAGAACACTAGATGAGGCCTTATTAGTGTTGAAGGCAGGAAGGGGACTGCATCATGTGTCTTACACATGACACTCCTTTGTACATCTCAGTAAAACGTTTGCTTTTTTCACAAAAACCTGACTTGGTTGACTCAAGTTCAGGTTTTGATTCATTACAGCCCTCTGTTCCTTTTCTGCAGAACTGCTGCTTAAGCAGGCAGTCCCTCTCTTCTACTTCTATTCATGCAGTTGAGTGATCACGCCTAAATTAGTCCTTTGTATTTGTCCTTATTGAATATTTTTTCAGAGCATTTTCCTAATTTGCAAAGATCTTTTTGGGTGTTTCCAGACATGTGTGGATGTTTGATTCCCTGGGGGCAAGTAGTGGTTGTGCACCCCTGCTACTTGTTCCCAAGGAATGCCCATGCCAAGTGTGCTGTGGTGCGCAGCAAGTTGCCCCAGGTGGGGTAGGGGAGGCTGGGGCCAGCAGCCTTATCTGGGGGCCTGGCCCCCCCCACCCCCCAAACTACAACTAGCAGGCATGAGGCTTCCAGTTCTACAGGCAGCAAGGAGGGGGAGCAGTGCCACATGTCCATAATTCATTATCTAAGATTCTGCAGTATTTGCATGGGTTTAACACAGTCAGTCCTACAAAAGTTCACCTTCCATGAATGCTATGTCACTTTTTAAGAAGTATTATTTCACCCAATGTCCTGGTGCAAAAACAGCTACAATAGCAATGGTGTTCCTTTCCAGTGGTTTTGCCTAAATGTTGCAGAATTCAGCAAGCTTTTTGAGCTGGACTCACAGCAAAATTTCCTTTTTTCCTGTGTTCTGCTTTTCCCTCAGGTCTCCAATATCTCTCAGACCAATGGACCAAACTCCACATTTTTTTCTTAGGACAGGTCTTATTCAAACCAAATCTCCCAGGAATAACAATGCTACTGTTTTCTTGTACTCTCAAATATTTGTGGTTCTTCCTTTATTTTCCTGAAAGGATATAGATTCCCCTGCCTCTTAATTCTCACTTACAGCAGAATAGATTCAATATCATGGCCTAATTTTATTTAGAGGTAATTTTTCATTTCAAGTAACTTCATTTGCTCCATCTCTCTCCCCCTTGCATTTTTTTCAGCTTGCTGGACAGAACAAATGTAAATGTCTCTCCTGCTCTCCGTCAACTGTCTCATAAATGCATTCATGCTTGCAATTCCCGGCCATACCCAGAGGTTCGGATCATGGCTCTATTATGTCCCACACTGACCTCAATTGTGCAGGATTTATTTTAGCCAGTGGCTACCACATAGTGCCCCTTTGGGGGTGGGGTGATGGTGGGAATGTCTAATACTGGAAACATTATTAGGAATAAAAAGCCAGATGCACTGAAGTATTTGGCCACTACAAGCTAGGTACAGAAATACCTCATTGTTAGATGACTGGCCCCAAAAGGGGAATACAAAACCAAGAGTAGGCACCTACGTTCCCTCAAAGGGACATGCAGAAATGTTGGTGCCTTGAGAAGGCTACCCAGAAAACTTTCATGCTACTGTGGAGAGTCTCCTAAAGCTAGTTAATAGATAAGGCTAAATACAGGAGTATGTATGAAATCCGTTCCTCTCCAGAGCCTAGAGGCCTGAATCAGGGCAGACCTCTGTCTACTTGGGCTCCAGTGTCCCAAACCTGCTTGTACCTGAACTGTCAAGTATTTCTGGATAGAATTCACACAGTTTGCATCTTCTGTATAATAGTTTAGTGGATAGACCACTTGCTCAGGAAGTGGAAGACCAGGGTTTTAGGCTCCCTGCAGCCTGAGGGAATTCAAACCATGCTTTCTACTTTCTGGGAGAGTTCCCTAACCAAGAGGCCTGAGATAGGGCTGGAATGGAGACACTTATTTCCTGTTGAATCTGTGTCACCCTGTGAATAAGCTCCATGGGACCAGAGAGAGAGTACCCTAGAGGGAGTATGATTCGGTAGCTCTTAACTGCCCAAATAAATCCTCAACCCCTAGGCTACAAAGTTAGGTGCTCTCTTGCTTACTTTCTTTCTGGGTCCATGAATCTTGAATTTGTTGTTACAGATTGGACCAGCATTAGCTGAAGGGTTCAGCCACTCAGACTAACCTATAGCTTAGTGGTTAAGGCACTCTTGTCGGACATGTGGGTCTGAATTTTGTTTAGGTAGTCATAAGACCCATTTCTTCCCACATCCCAGGTGGCTATCACCACTAGATTATTCTATAAGGGACCATCACCACTGGTACTTTAATAACTGTGGCCATGAGAACTGTGTTTCTGTGTTTCTGGTAGGGGTGTCCTACCAGATTGGGCTCCTCAGAGAGGCTTGGGTACTGCTCCACCTAGTGTCTGGATCCAGGATCTTAGGCAGGAGTTAGGCATCAAGGCAGATCTAAGCAGGCATGTCTACACATGTGCTTTAATGCACATTAGCCTATTTTAATGCACATTAGAGTGTCACAAAAAAATGTTCTTTAGCTCTAATGCACATTAAAGTAGGCTAATGTGCATTTCTCATGTATCAGTGTTCCCGCACTTCAAAATGATGGCAGGGGTGCTTGAACTAAAGCTCGTTTGACAAGGTTTAGTTTAAGAGCCCCCACTGCCGTTTTGATACATGAGATGCAGAAGGCTTCTAGGCCATGGTTATTACCACGCTCCGGGAAACTCGATTAATCAAGTCTGCTCTGATGCACTGTAATTACTCATGTACAGGCACGCAGAGGTACTAGATTTAATAGACATTACCTAAAGTGCATTAATTAATATGTAGATGCGCCCAAGCAAGTGAAAAAGCCAGAACTTGCAGACACATAGTGAATCTTTAGGTCAAACAATGGGATTCCTATTGAAAATGAGCAAGTTTTTGTACAGTGATTTTGGGAATCGGTGCCTACTCCATATCCATGCTGCCTTAGGCATCTAACTAATTCCTGAACACAGCCCAAAGTTTGTAACTCCAAATTGGTACCTGCCAACCAGACACACCTGGAGAAATGAAATGCACAAGTCAGCAAGATGAGGACTCTGTTGGAGTAGCTTGGTGGCTCTAGGAGACAGGCTCTTCACACTCACCTCTTCTTTGAAAGGGGGACTGAGAAGAAAGAACTGAACTCTGCAGAACAGACAAGGAGGGTGGAGACAAGGAGAGAGAGAAGAGAGCAACCAGCAGTCAAAGCACTCTGTGGTTGGGATAATCATTGCCAAGGAACATGAGATAGTTGCAGGATGGAAGGAAAGAGAACTGGTCTGTAGTACCCGGGAAATTAGACTTTAAAAAACAAAAGAACTTTAATCTCTCCAAACTTTATTATCACAGATAAAGGCAGCTAATAGATGTCTCATGCTCTTCTAGAATGCAGTTGCTAAACTTAAATCTCTGCAAACCAGGAAGTAAGAGCTAAGGTTTATACCACTTCCATAAAGTAACTTTAACTCTGCCCACATTGATCAACGTCCTAATATACTGTACTGATAGTGTGCCCCAACCTACTGGTAGTATGCATACTAGGACCCTATCTGTAGAGGTGCTATAAAACTAGACCTGTCCAGAAGGTGGCAATTCCCTTCTGCAGCAACATTTAAGGCATCAATTTTGAGTATTTGTTCCGCATTGGACAGAATTGTGTGCAAATATCTGGATTTGGACCAAAATTTGAAGTTTTCCATTGAAGGAGAAAGGCAGGTGCAGAAGCACAACAGAAAATATCACACAATCACAAAATGTTGGTTGGATTTGGAATAAAAAGTTGAAAATCAGAATTTTCCACAGAAGAGAATTGTTTTTAAAAAACTGTTTTGAAAATGTGAAATTGTGTGTGTGTGTGTGTGTGTATTATATTTGTCATTGTATTGTAATTGTATATATGTGTATGTGTGTGTCCAGCCTGGATCTTTTGCTGCTGTCCTGATAGTTGAACATTTGGCAACCTGACCAGATAGGTGAAAAGTTGGGTAGGCAGGAAGTTACTTAGCCAGGGAGTCAATCAGCTGCCCCTTTTGAGTAGCCCCAGGAACCAAGTAGCCTGGGAGTCCAGCATCTGGGTTGCCCAGGAACTGAGTAGCCTAGAAAGCAGATGGGAAAGTTGACAGGCAACTAGGCAGGTTTCCCTCCAAAAATTCAGAAAAATGAATATATTCCTCCAAGATGTTTTGTTTCTGTCAGATCAGCATTATCCAACAGAAGACTTCACCATCAGAACATTTCTCACCAATTGAGTTACAACACTAATGCTGACAGATCCCTACAGCTGGAGGAATGAGTGTCACTAAAATAAAATCAGAAGCATCATCTTTTTCATTATAGTCAAAACATGGCTTTGGGGACTAAGGATTTCTATGATGAATTTCAAGGGAGTTTCTATTATGTATTCTGAAGGTCAGAGTGGCCTGCAGAGGAGGGTGAACTTATTCCTTTATGTAGGCATGTAACCCAACTCACAATCTAGCATCTATGTATTCAACCTTTTTTTAACCTGACAGAGACTGGACAAGTTTTCAGGCCTTCAGACCATGCAGTGAATATCAATTTTACTGAATGTTTTCCATTAACGTGTTTTATCATTTATCCTTCTCTGTATTTTAATATCTTCATCACCCTCCTTGGGCTACAAGAAGGTATAGATGGTTAACACACAGGTAAGTTGACATGTTCCATATACAACTATGAATAAATACCTATGTGGTGCAAAACTGTCCATAGCCTTCTAGATAGGTAAAACAAGTATTTTCCTGCAGGTGGCCTTTTCAAAGCCATCAATGGGTAAATACAGGTACTGGAACTGCTTGACAAAAGAGAACTGGGCTGATGCCAGAGCTTCATTTAAAATCTATTTGTATTTCAAGGGTATTTCTTCAATTCAGACTTTTTTTTTCAATTTAAGCCTCTGAAATTCAAGCTCATTGAGATGACCAGCAGAAGGCTTAGCCACTACTTTACATAAGATACCAGTTAACTCCCAAGCCAGATGGTAAGAAATGGCTTGGCCTTTTGCTGCTTGTAGACACAGGGATGATTTTCACCTATAGCAAGAAACTTGTAAACAAGGAAGGAAGGAAGAAAGGAAGAAGAAAAAGTTAAGAGAATTTGAAGAGAGAGAGAAATACAGCTTGCTGAGGTCTAGTCACAGAAAGAAGTTAAGAGTGCCATCACTTACGACATTTAAAACTGGTCTAGCTAATGCCCTAGAAAATGTACCATAATGGGTGATCTTGCATTAGACAGAGTAGATGACCAAAAATGTACAGCTTCTAATAGACAAGAAATTACATGAACATCGCCCCCTTTAAAACATTTTACTTAACCTATTTAATCAACAATGACCATACTTTGTTTTTCATCAATCCTTTACATACTTATTTTTAAAATAACACTTTAAATAACTGTTTTTAACTTTTATCTATAAAGACTGTAAAATCCTGTTCTTTTGAATGAAACAGTAATTCAGTAGTTTGAAAGGAGACCTTTGATTAGTAACATATGGTCTTTACACTGTCAGAAAGTGAAAAGACCTTTGAAATACAAGACCATAGAATGCTAAACATGTATGTATTGGCTCTAATAATACATTCCCTGCCTTACAGCAAGCTATTTCTCTGCCTACTACAGTAAAGTCTGGTTAGTTCACCATTCCAAAGGAAATGCAAATAATGGCAAATTATTCAGTAATGACCAATTACCAGGAATTGATCACTGGCTGGAGGGGAGAAGATGATGTGTGGTATTGACACGGATTCAGAACAACAGTGAATTAAACCATGGTAGCTGTCTCTAGTGGGTTATGGAATAGAGAAAATCCCACACAACTTACTGATTCGTTTGATGCACTGGCTGGGGGAGTATTTAGTTGATTGCACGATTTCACAGTGATTGCACACTTAATTCATACAACACAATTTTATTTTAAAATTCTTTGCTACACATATAACACTGCTTAGCTTTAAGAAACAATGCTCCAAATGCACTTCCCTCCCAAACAATGCTATAAGAATTAGTATTACAAAAACAACTACAATTACAACTAAAAGTTAGATTTGATTCAATACTATTATTTTCATAATATACTTACAATCCTAGAATTCCGAGAAGCCAAACACCTAAATACGGTTTCATTACTCAGTAGTGCAATTTAATGGGCTCGCCTCAGCAATACGATTCAATGGGCTGGCCTCAATACTGATAGGACTAAGTCCCCTTCCTTCAGTCCCTTTCGGGCGCTCTGCGGCTTCAGTGTGAACTAAGAGATTCGTGTTCATGGAGAGCGTGGTTCAGGTGATCAGTCTGATCCAGCCTACACTTGCAATTCTTCCTTCATTGTTCTGCAAGTGAGGTTACCTCCAAACTGGGACAGTAGGTTACAGTTTTTATTGAGTGAGTTGCCGTCTTGGGCCCCTCCTCCCAAACCTGTCACTACTCCCAAATTTGGGCTCGGATCTTACTCAACAGATTTCTGCTGGGTTCAGTTTCTTTTCTTGACCATTTTAATTACTTTGGGGAATTTCCTTTCTTTCCAAAGGCTCCTGGTGTTTGATTTCTCGGACTGTGGGATGTTTGCTTAAAGGTCATTGTGACGGCGGCGTGCCGCCATCACAAGCACAGACGGAGGGCAGGAAGGATTGTGAGGCAGCGACAGCCCCTAGACAGAACCCTGGGCCAGGTTACTTACCCCCGGGAGGGACGGCAGTGTCGGAGCTGGGACCGCGGCAGCAGCTGCAGCCGCCATTACAGCTACGTGAGCCGGCATTACGCCGGCTGTTTAAACAGCTGTTCCCAGTAAGGGGAACAGCCGAGCCAATTGCGGCGACCACAGCGGCCGCCTCGGGAGAGTTTAAAAGCCCCAGCAAACTCCGCGGGAGGGGGAAGCAAGGGAGAGAGAGAGAAGACGTGCAGCACGTCGGTGGTGCTGCAGCTTCCCCAGAGTGAGAGCCTCGATCAGGCGGCTCCGCATCAGCCCAGCAGCTGAGGCTAAATCCGAACCCCCCGGCAGGGGCAGGAGGAGTGGTCCCTAGGGATTGCTGGGGCCAGGGCGTTGGTCCAGGAAGCCGCCCCATCCCGGAGGAATATTATTACGAGCGGAGCGGGCGGAGGAGCCAGCAGGATTTGAAGGCAGGCTGGCTGAGGGCGACCGTTAGCCCTAGGTCCCTACGGTCGGAGGACACCTCCAGCAAGTAAGCCTGCAGAGAACAGCAGGCCACCATCCGACCAGCAAGTGACTGGTTGGCGAGTGGATGGGGTGTAGGGGTGGCGGAGCCCCGTGGAACAACGGAAGCATCAACCGTGAGTACACCTGCGTCGGGGAACCCCTCTGGTAAAAGAGCTCCACTGAAGCCCTCTTTTGAATCACCCATAACATCAAAGTCGTGGCAGGAGGGACGAGGGGAGGGGCTACCTAATGGCGGGTGATACTGGATTTGAGGCTCCCCAACATCACAGTCATTTTTATGTTAACTTTGTTAACGGCCTCTAAAGATAAAATTCAAAAGTTAAGACTTTGAGGAAAGTCAGGACCTTCCGCACATAGACCAAAACAATGGCCTAGATAAGAAGATGAATCTTGTCTTCTTCCTAAACTGGCTAATGGGCAACTATTACAAACATTCAAATATTACATTCAATATGACAGTAGCTAATTCCTCCACAGGCATAGATGACTGCAGCTCAGGAGATACGCAGCATTGGTTGGATATCACTTTGTGCCTCCTGACTGAGCTCAGGTTCAG
>NW_005842128.1:56155-68962 GCF_000455745.1 Alligator sinensis | reverse complement strand
AGAAGTGCTATTCCTCCTCCCTACCACTCTAACACTATCAAACTCTTTCATAACATGGTTAAATATTACATAGGTAAATATTCTTTTATACATGAACATTCTCATGTGTCATATACTCTCTTTCACATAGTTTGATTATACCCATGTGAGCAGAAACAGCTATAATCCTAGGTATTCTGTAAGAAATTTGAGATAAAATATAAACCAGATTAATGAGATTATTAGTCTGTTTTATTCTTCATTGTTATCCCATCAATGTACCCCTAGTTTAGAAAAGGAGAGCAGTAAAACTTCCCTAATTAGCTAGTCAAAAACTGATCCATGAGTACCATAATTGTATCTTCTTTTGTATATGTTCACAAGATGTCTGGGATGAATAATTTCCTTTGAAATCTGATTGCTCACCTTGGTTTTTGACAGCAGTTTTGAACTACTTAATTCATACACAGCATGTCACTAGGCTTTGAAATGCCATTTTATTTGTTGATAATAGGAAAACAGAAATATTTTCTCTGTTCATAGACTGGAAAGCTGCTTCTGATCTTGTGGATTCATTTTCAGTTGAATGATTTAGCACAGGCCTGCTTTAAAAAATTCAGATTAATTCAAAATGAACAATGAGAAGAAGAAAATGCCAATGTATAAATTGATTCTTTCTTCCATTCTTTGATATGGTAAAACCTCTGTTTAGACATGTTATACCAGGATACATTTACAAGATTCAAAAAAGTAAGTTATTCCAGTAAGAAAAAGACATGGCAGCAGAGATGGCTATACAAATTTATCCCATCTTTAGCCTAGTTTTAGAGATAGAAAGGAGATTATTTTATCTTTTTTAGAGTAGCTACAGGTAGCTTATGTTTCCATCCAAAGCATCTCCATAGTAGTCTACCATCCTCTTCACTATTCACTACTCTATTTAAATAAAACAGGAATATATCTAGTACATTCCTTGTAACTGCAGGCAACCTCTGTTTCTAATAGTATGAGTCTCTCGTGGACTGGACTCACACAAGCTGTTGAACATTGAAGGTATATTCAACAGCATAGGCTGTGAACTTGCAGCTCACCAATTATAAATCAAGACTATTTTCTGCAAATTGGAGGCTAAGGCCTTAGTCCTGTGTTTCTTATTAATCCCAAACTCCCAATAATCTTTAGGCATGCAGGTTTGGATCAAGTGGCTTTATGTTATTTTCTTTTGTCTTTTTAAGCTTCCTTTTTCAAGACATGGATAAAAAAGTGTTTTCTTTGCTCAGTAACAACTCAGTGACTTATTTCCACCTTTAATTTACTCCTCTGGTAAAGACCAGCACAAAACTCATCACCACTGGACCACCAAGTATGTGATCTTAAGGAGGGTGCAGAGGGGCACTGTCTTTATGCTGGCTCATTATACAATTGTGTTCATTATAAAACATTATAACATTTCATGACATTATGAAATTATTTGAGCTGCAACTTCTAAGACCAGCTCAGGTAGTCCTAGAACCGCTTCCAGAACCAGATGTGTCTTGGATTCCATGTTGTTTTTTTTCTCTTCCCTTCCACAGATTTTTAAAAATGATGGGGAACAGCCTAATTCATTTTAATAGAGCATTATGAAACTTTATTAAGTGTTGTTTTTAGTTCATACAAATATCCCGGCCCAATTATGAATTTTCCTTAAAATTAAGTTCTGTTTTTTCTAATTTTACCTACAACATCAATAGCTCTCATAAGTGCTGAAAGAGTTTGCCAGACCTTTTTTCTATAGACTAAAGGAAAAAGCCAAACTTTTAAAAATGAGATGGTTTGGGGCAGATTTGGGGTGCCCAATTTGAGAATAGAAGCCTGATTTTCCAAGAGTACGTGTTCTTTCGTGGTGTCTCAGATTGGCACCCGATACCATTAGTCACTGTGGAGAATCTGAAGCATGTTGTAAGTCCAGGAGTGACAAAGGAGCAGCTGACACTTCACTGGGCTCTTGAGTACACACACACACATACACACACGCATGCACACGCACACACACACACACACACACACACCTTGGGTTCCCTGTGTTCACGTGTTGTCTCTCACAAGTCTGCCCTGCCTCTGCACTCAGCCAGAAAGTGTTACTGAGAAGTCTGTGCTCCACGCATAACACCTTCAAGAAAAAGGAGGAAGCATAAATGCTCTAGGGCACTCCTGAGCATATGCCTGAGACAGAGAACCCAAGAGCTGCCCACTCCGAAGATTTACACGAGGCCTGAGTCATGCATAGATCTTCTTCCTATCTTTCTATGCAGAGCTGAATTCAGTCTTTTTTTGCAAAATGAACAGTCTTATGAAACATTGGCTTATTACCCCAGACAGAAAAGGCGAAAGACTTATCACACTATGGGACCAAATAAATATTTCTACATCAATTTGGTGAGGCTTTGATATAAATCATGATTCCTGATCTCATTATCAACTTTCAGCCTTGTGGTATGTCATTTGGGTTGAATCATTCTGTTTATCATGACTTCTACTAAGAGCTAGTCCTGCCAAGTTAAATAAATAATGAGAACAAAAATTACCCTTTGGAATGAAACTATAAGAAATTATGCTCTCTGGTCACCAAACCTACCAATTTAAGCATAACTCACCCCATATCGCCTTCATCCATCACACCTCATAGGACTCTGTTGCCAGAATCAGTTATGGAAAAACAAAATTCTCCAGACTTTCATATGGCTTAAAATATTTCCACTGATTCCGAGATTTATGATTTCTCCTGGACTCCCTGTGGTTTTTTTTCCCCAGTCAAGTCTCTCACCCCACCCCCCACCCCTCCCAAATACAGCATAATACTCTGTTGCAGTGCACTAAGGTGCCTGCTCCTTTAAGAGCAGAAACTGCCTAGTGGGGCCCTAATAGCCAGACAGAAAGCCCACAGGTGCAAGTTACTATGGCAGCAGGCTAACAAGGGATTTAGCCTGCACCTGCACCCGGTCAGCTGACCAGAAGGCGGCAGGGCCCTAGGCGCATATAAACGCCAGGGCTGAGACCAGCAGGGGTCAGTTCTCTGGCAGCAGCCAGGGGAAGGAGCCTCCAGGGAAGAATTGCCCAGAGGCGCTGTGGCTGCCTGATATGCTGTATATAGGGCTAATGGGGCTCCAGGAGCTCACCAGGTACCCTGGCTTACAAGGCACTTAGTGCTCAGTGGAAGTTTGACTCTTTTAAAGGGACAGAGTGCACCTAAACTGGTTGTATTATGCTATAGCCCAGGGGCTCATATTTTGGTTGTTTATAAAGCGGTGGAGCGGACCAAGGCTATTGGGGAGGAAGAGGCCTCATTGGGGCCCACTACAGTGTGGAGAGCCCAGCATCAGGGGGCGCAGTGACAAAGGGGCTGTGGAGAGCCCAGCGATGACAGGAGGCCGAGCTAGACTAAGGTCTCAGAGGGACAATGTTTGAATATCATCTGCGAGGCTTGGGGCACAGTAAAGGGACAGGTTTGGAGCCATGCATTTAGCCCATAAGGCTTGAGGGTGTGCCATGAGACATCCATTTCAAGTGAGACCCAAAAGGGGTCCACAAACCTACAGAGTCCATCAGGACCGTGTCCAAACATAAACTCAAGGGCAGCCTCCCTATTTATTATAATTACCAGCAAGATGTGGCAGGCAAGGAAAAGGGTGCTGTTGGGGAAGATTGGCACAGTCACAGAGCCCTATGGGTATGTGGCAGGGCACTGTTGGTGCCTGCCACTTTAAGGGCTGAGCCGAGCAGCCAACAAGTGATTGATTGAGGCAGCCATTTTAGATCCCTGGCTACCTATATAAACAGGGCGATTCACTGCTGGCAGTCCAAGCAGTAACATCGCCTGGCTGCAAGGCTGCATGCAACATTCTGGAAGTAAGGGCAGGAACTATAGGGGATGTTTTGGCAGCTCCTGGTCCTGGGCATGACCCAAAACTGCACCCTGCCAGGAGTGGGTGGCCTCATGGGGCTCTCAGTGGCATGGGAGCCCCCCAGGAAATGCCAGGCCAGTTATCACCCCGGTGAAAGGTGAGTAGGGGTGCCTTAACCCCAGCCCTCACCTTTGGGTGGGCCATATTCCATCAGAGCAGGGTAGGCCAGGTAAACTTCTGGAGGCACCTGAGCAGGGCCAGGCACGCTTCCAGGAGCCCCTGAGCTGGGCATGGGGGACCCCGATCCCTAAGTGCAGGCAGGAGGTGTACACCCAACCGAGGGACTTGATTGGTCAATGCTGGGGCCAGGACTGGAAGGGTCAAAAGGGCCAGGGGCCCACCTTGGGGATGCCCATGATGAGCAAAGAAGCTTGGGGTCCCAACTGGCCTGAGATGGGGCCAGGGCCATGGTGTAGGGGTGGAACAGAGCCGCGGATAGCTCCCCGCAATATCAGGGTATAAAATGGGCAATCTCCTACCTTAATGAACAACCTAATTAGTTACAACAAGGCGTGGCAGGTTGACAGGTGGGCAGCATGCCCAGAGGCAGGTGGGAAACTAATTCTGTGGCTAGTCAGGGACCCCCACTTTGCCACAGGATGTCACGGCCATCCCTAGGGACCCCAAGCCATGACATATTCTTATGCTAGAGGCAAGAATTTTTGTGGGTGATATCTTTTATTGCACATGGTTCAATAAAAGACATCACTGATAAAAATCCTTGTTTCTCATATCATTCTTAGAGCATCACAGCTATATCACTCCAACATTACCATTCACTCATGCATATTTTCCTATTAAGCAGATTCATCTATTTAATTCCAGAGGTTTCAATATCAGTCTAGCTTAAGTGATAATGCTGCTTTACCATGGTAGAACCAGTAAGTTCTATATAATGGTACAGAACAGTTAAATGGAACATCCATCTTAGATTGTGACATGTGAATCAACCATTTATTTCCAAACCTAAGGAATAGTAACAATTCTTTCTCTTTAATAACACAATTCAGAGTTTGGTTTCAGATTTCATAAACCTACAACAGTTTAAGAACTTGTCGAAACTTGATCCAAATGATCCAGTACTCTACCATTTCAAATGCATGATAGGAATATAAACAGCACAGACTTTGGTGTGAGATGTAGCACTTTGATTCCATTAACAGTTGGAAATAATACAGGTGAAGGTCACTGTAGTCCTGAAAGCCAGCACAACTTGTACACATCACTTAGGATCTCCTTTTTAATGGCACTTAGGTGCTGCATCCATCTTGCACTAGCTCTTTGTCAAAAAGTGAATTCTAGTCTAAAGAAAAAGCCTCTCTCATTTTCTTGTATTTCTGCTTCTGGACTCAAACAACAAGTAGAGTCAGCCAAAAGTATCTGAATATTTCATTACCACTAAGATTTACTGCTTGAAATAGTCAGAAATCCAGGGTTTTGAAAACCTTTCTAAACTGGTTTATATATTTCTGTGACTTATGGATGTAGGCAGAAGTGACAATTTTTGGGCGATCTGGCCCCTAAAAGTGAACTACAGCTGTGATTTAACATACATGCACTGCTTCAGAGCACTTTAAAAATTATATATCACACAAAAAATTAACCCTGGTTAGATGAAGTATTACGTTAAGGCACTCAAAAGTAGAGTGACTTAGGGAACTTGATTCCCTCCAGGGTTAAATTTTTGCATGGGAGTCGGACTGGGCAAATGCCCAGCCAGGTCACCTGGGCTTTCAGAGGGAAGGAGAAGGCACTCTACTGGCTGCTGAAGGGCCAGAGCTAAGGGGGGGTGGTCAGGGAATGGGGTCCCCTCACCTAACAGGCCTGACCTGGCTCCCCACAATACCCTAGTTGGGGTAGCTGGGGTGGGGCTGCAAAGTGAGGGGGCTCCATTCACCCCCCCCTCACCTCTGGCCATTCAGCTGTTGGCAGCTCCGCTGCTCCTGGCTGCTGAATGGCCAGATCTGAGGGGGAGAAGGCAGAGAATTGCCTTGGGGCCCAAACCAGCTCTCCCCAATACCTCAGCCAGGGTAGCTGGGGTGCAGCTGCAAGGTAAGGGGGCCCATTCCCTGCCCCCACCCCAGATCTGGCTATTTAGCAGCTGGGAGCTCCCTTGCTGACAACCCCAGAGTTGGGGGGCAGGCAGGGCTGGGGGGAGGCAGTTCAGCCTCCTGGGAGGCTGCTGGAGCACTCTCACCTGCTGGCCTGGGCCAGCGTAAGCTGCCTCTAGCCCACCCACCACCAACTCAACAGGCAAACATCTGTTGGGCCAGAGGTGCACTGTAACTCATGGTGCTTTATGTAAAGTGCCATGAGTTAGAAGGTGGCCCTAACATCTGTCTGAATGGACTTGGAAAGAAAAGGATGGGCTATTTTTTAATTCAATGAACTGTCTTATAAAAGGGAAAAATATTGCGACATCCTCAGCAATGTTAAATCTTGTAGGAAAAGGAGCTCTCCACCCTGCCATCGAGCTGCAAAATATAAAACTTTCCCATGTTTGCTCAGGGCACACAGACATAAGAAATGAATGTTCCCAGCTTCCTTCATGCCCAGCTCTCAGGTTACATCCTGAGAAAAACCTCCTGATTTCCATTTCCACACTTCAGTTCAGCAAATCAGAAGCTGAATTCCATCCCCATTCAGCAAAACACCTAAATGCATTCTTAGCTCGAAGCAAATATATAAGAACCACTGGAGTCATTGGCATTTAACCATAACCATGTGTTCAAGTGTTTTGCTATGCAGGAAGGGACTTAAGCACATGTTTACATTTAAGGATATGCTTAAGAATCTAGTTAAAGCTACAATTAGTGTGTATAAACAGAGCCAAAATCGCGAGCATCCATCCACCACTTGGTTGTTTTTTATGAGTGCATTTGGATAAATTGTCTGTGACCTTGAGAATTCCTTACCAATACTTACATATTTTGTAGTCTGTCTTTTTATAACTCATCTGTTACACCTTCCTTGAATGCCCTCTATAGTGATATGAATGCTATATAAAATGAATGTGCATATTTTCCTCTAATTTACATGGGGATTCATTTATTGTTTGTTTATTGTTTTCTGGCACTGTTGTCCAGAGTGGTTATCTCTGGATTGAGCTTTTGAAAGAATTTATGGCAGGGTGAGGACAAGATTAATTACCGTACTAACCTTTCATCTCCTAAATCACACATGAAAAGAGTCTGATGGTCTCATTGTAATTCCTGTCATTCTTTTGTATGTCTAGGGCTTGATTATGGACCCCTTACTACAGTGGGTGAGCATTTACTCTCACTAAACAAGGTGAGTATTGGAGTGAGGGTTGAAGGACAGGGGTGAGCACTGTCATTGGCTCCCACCCACCCTCTTCGGAGCAGGAAGCCACTATGTTAAATAGAGAGTTTTGGGTAGCAGGTGGGATTTGTTCTGGTTCTCTGCATGAGTGATTTTCTTGAGTACAGGTTTCCCTCGATTTATGCAGGTTCTGTATGAGTGAATTTACTCTTATGCAATGACTCTTTCTAGACCAAAAATTCATAATATGTGAGGTAAATTCACTGTTATGCAATCAGTGTGGTGGAAGCCCACAGTCAGCTGCTTTGTGCAGTGTATTGTGGGAGTGACACACACCGAAACATAGTCTCCTATGTGGATCTGTGCTCCTTGCTCATTGTCTGCAACATGTGTTTCTGTAGTTGCCATCCCCATTATGACTTCTAAGTGTCCTGCTAGCTTATCTTCTCCCCCTCTCCTTGGTCCATCAATGAAGCACAAGCACACCCTTCACCACCCTCTCTTCACACCAACTACACATTCACCACCATCTTGTGCTTGTGTGCACTGCCTGCTGTTGGTGAGTACCAAACTTGTCCTGTAAAAGTGGTAGAAATGGGTCTGGGGGTCAGTACAGTCAAGGTCTTGGACTGTATCCCTACTTGTTACATTGTAAAGTGGGTTCCCTTTTATGCAAATTCGAGTTATGCGCTGTTTTCCAGGAACTCACATACAGCATAAAGCAAGGGAAACGTGTACAAAATTATCCAGCATAAAGGCTATTGGAGGGGTATTCCCAATTGTGGAAGCTGACACCTGGGGATATATTCATCCCCAGTTGGTTGGTTCCATAACTGACTCCATTAACCTGATATAAATTTGCCATTGGGTGATGCCACAGTTCTAGAGTCTGCTGTGACAGCTTTACTGGCTTACTGTTCAGCTAGGGCCCGATTCAAGAACTAGCAGTGTCAATGGTAGCTTTTGCACAAACATCGTCTGACACTCGGAGAAGAATGTTATAAAATAGCAGAATTATGATCTGGGATCATCCTGAGGCAGCACTACCAGCTCCATGCCCAAGTGTGAATTCTAACCTTGCCTCTGACTCAAAACATCAAAGGCTCTGGTCATCATTTCTCAGGATTTTTGTTTATTATTTCTGATGTCTCTTGCAAATGTTTGTTCAACTGCTGGCACCATATTATTTATTCTGTGAACTGAGTATTCAGTGTAAGTACAACTACAGTTCTGCAGTGTGCTCTGAAAATATGAAGGGAGTTACTTCTTTCAAATGGGATTGTAACTCATCACTTATTTCAGCCCTCTTATGACTTAGAATTTGAGAGGAAGACACTTCACATAGTGCCCTGAGGAACAGGGTTCCTGTGTTGAGAATGAGTTTGGATAAATTTAAGAATAAATTCAGGTTTTGTGTAGGGTGGAGTTCAGACTGAGTCAGTGACCTAGAGGAGATGGAGAGGTATCAGTAAACTATGTTCTTCTACTCTTATACCTCCTGGGAGCATCTACGTGTGTGCTTAACTGTGGAGGTGACTAATTAGCTGTGCAGTTAAGTGTCACTGTCTACATGTGTGCCAGTATTAGGGCACAGTAAATTAAGTAACTCTGCTTTTGGAGGAGTAATTACATGCAGTGAAACACATGAATAGGCAGTGACAAAGGCTGGCTGGGACACAAAGTTATTAAGATGTGGGGGCTGCCTGCCACCCAACCCTAAATTTTAAAACCCTGGTGTCCCAGCCAGCCCCTCTGCTGCCCAATGCCACCACCCAGAGCCCAGGGCTGATTCCCGGGCCTCCTGCCAGCCCAGGGCTACTCTGCCTGGCTCAAACTACTGTGGTCCCAGGCACACATGCAGATGCTGCGCCTGGGAGCAACTGCCTCCAGCGCAAATTGCAATAAAATGTATTGTGTTGCTTTAATAGTACCTGTAGATGCACCCTCTGGTTGTGTCTACAAATGCATATTAATGTGTATGAATAAAATCCAGGGCCTATTGCTCTGGAGTTTATTAGTTTATTGCTCCTGGGTGCATTTCTTCACATGGGTCCAAGGCCACAGCATGTTGAGCCAGGGTGGAGCAACCCCGGGTGCCAAAGGGCCCAGGGGGTCAGCCTGCCAGCTGAGGGCTGCTCCCCTGGCTCAGTGTGCTGCAGAGGAGCTGGCTGGGGCGTGAGAGTGCTTCAGTACAGGGCTACTCAGCAGGCAGCCCCCACACCAAAGCACCCTTGTGCCCAGCCAGCCAGTGCAGCATCTACACATGCACTATATTTTACTCCGCAGCAGGATAATATTTGTAAATTTGTATGTATTTACAAATACTATCCTGCTGCAGAATAAATTAATTTACTCCAGCCTAATAGGGGCACATGTGTAGACATGAGACTTTTACAGCAGAGCTAATTAGTCTACTGCGTAGTAAACATATCATGTAGACATGCCCCCTGAATAGTAAGCTAAGGCTAGACCCAAAGAGGGACTTCAGCAATGCACACTTACCATTTTTGGTGTCTGCCCTCCAGCCCAGAATCTAGACACTGTGTTATGCACCTAGGTTCCCTGCACAGTGTAGTGAATGGGGAGGGTTAGGCATTTCAGAATGGGATCCAAAACAGCCAGCCCTGAGCATGGCTAAACTACCCAGGAGGAAAGGCTAAGGAAAGGGGGCAGCTCAGGCGCAACTTTTAAAGGAACTTAAGGACCTACCCTGAGACTGGAGGGAGGGACTTGGCTCTGCTTTGACTCTTCAGTCATAATTCCTCTCTTGGGGTGAGACACCTAAGTCAAGTGAATCCATTCTCATGAGTAAACAGAGAGGACCACAGTAATAGCCAATGAGCGCACTGTTCTGGGTACCAACACAGGAGGTGGGAAGCCTGTTTCAAACCCCCACTCTGCCTGGGGTGAGATTTATGCTTTAGGTTTTTGTTAGGTTTTTCCTGCTCAGTTTTTGAAAGAAAGGGCTGAGATATAACAGCTCCAGGGTTGTAAACCAGAGAAGAGCAAAGTGTCTCTGTGCAGTCCAGAATAAGACTCCAAAGTCCAAGAGAGTGGAAGATTTCAAACACACACCTTTCCTGACCCTTCTGTGGACCAGCGTAGGTTGGTTCCCCACTTAGCATGCTGGCTTTTATGGATCCCAGTCTGAGGCACTCTCTGTGTGTATTGTAAAGCAAGTGTAGGTGTCTATCTCTGGGCTTTGCATTACACTATAGGGACTGAGTCACTACAAGTTAGGAGTTGCTATGCTCAGCATTGTGGGGTACAGATGTATAAATTAATTGTGTAATGACAGCGCATCAGAGCAGACTCAATTAATCGTGTCTGCTGGAGCATGGTAATTACTGTCGTCCAAGTAGCCTTCATGTCTTGTGTATTGGCAAAAAGGTGGTAGGGACACCTTAACTAAAGCTCATCAAGCGAGCTTTAGTTCAAGTGCCCCTGCCACCATTTTGAAGTGCAGGGATGCTAATACACAATATGCTGCAGTGTTATTAATTATAAAAGCTCTTGGAGCCACTCTAATTAAAGTACTCTCTTCCCTCCACCCCCAGAGCATGTGTAGAAATGCCTGTGGTGTCCAGGTCTCTTTGGGTACTTTTACATGTGGCCCGGAGGGGCGGGGAGGGGAGTGGTGCTTTAATTAGAGCGGATCCAAGAGCTGTTCTAATTAAAGTGCCACAACATTTTGTATATCTGCATCCCCACACTTCAAAATGGCAGCAGGGATGCTTGAATTAACACTTGTTCAATAAGCTTTAGTTAAGGCATCCCCACCACCATTTTGAAGTGCAGGGATGCTAACACATGTCTGCACTCATGTACAGGCAACCTTTGTGCCTCTGGACCTTAAGGCTAGGTCCAATGAAGGACTCCAGTTCTTAAAACAAGACTCAAGTGGAATTGTGGCATTTGCATCCAAAGCTGTACACAAAATGCATCCCTGCTGACCTGCTGATTAACCCTAAAACACCTAAACTCCCAAGGCGCTAGCTCTAGGCAGCTTCCTGCTCAGCCTGCTGGAGGTTTGATACACCTCATGATCCCGCAGGCTGTGGAGGAAACGTTGGCATTTAGCACAGGAGTCTGGATTCCATGCTAAGGAGCAGGTGCCTACAAGGCACAGAAGCACTATTTTAGTAACCATCCTCAGTCCCTCATGGGATTTTCAAAAGCACTTAACCCACATTGAACCCACTGGGCTGAGTTCTCTCTGCCTTACACCCTGATTTCAAGGGAGTTACACACTGGTAGACCAGTTTAATCATCCCACTACAGATCCAGAGCTCATGCAACTGGCTGGCCCCAGTAGACCCAAGTGTAAATGGATACCTGCCCTTCAGACTGGAGAGTTAAAAGGAATTAGTCATGTGATGCCATTAGCTATAGAAACCAGTACACCTTATCCATACTAGCCTGTTGTGTTGCCTAAGCACTTGAAAATCCCACTAGGCACTTACCTGCATTTTAGGTACCTAAATAACTTTAAAAATCTAGCTTTCCAGCAGCTGAGATATAGCAGAATAATACATGGTACAAAGCGGTGGGGCATTGGGCTCATAGTCTCCAATCTACTCCAATTTTCATAACAGTCTTGTCTCTTTCCAGATGTTAAGGGCAGTAGTGTATATTACTCTGTATAGCTCAATAATTCTAAATGACATTTACAGTGACTTCTGTTCCTTTCTACCTACAGCTTTCTTTTTCATATATGCTTACATTATTCCCTCCCACACATAGTACTAATGTTTGTAGTTTATTGTAAGCTTTTTAGTACCAAAATTAATGAACCCCAGAGATGAAGGCTGGACACTGAAAAAAAAATAGCAGGATGTAAATCACTGGCATTGAAGACATAATTATTGCAAGTTTCTACACAGCTAATAATTATACTGTGGAATTTGTGGTACTTGTAAAATGCTTTGGGAGTCCCCAGTGAAATGTATTCCTGAAGTCACCTAGCCTCCAAATGAGGTGACTGTTGTTACATCCCTGTCAGAGATGCAGAAAGTGAGGTGTCCATAAACTGGTTTGCCCTGATCACCCAGAATGTGCTGTGATTTTTTCCCAAGGCATTGGTAGTACCAGTTATAGAAACGCAGGAAACTGGTATTTGGATGGTGTTAAACAATCATGTGAAGTTGTAAGTGAGATGGGATTTTCATATTTGTTTACATATATCCAGGTCCTAATATTTTTACCTGAAACAGAGGCTTAATCTAGGTGTTACCCCATCAAGTGTCCGGTCAGTTACCTCTAAGCTGATCTAAAATCTAACTGATGGAGCACTTCACTCTTCAGGGAATCTCCTAGCACTTGGTGGGGCAGCATAGTGGCTCCTAGATTGGAATCCAGAGCCAGAGCTTGGTGACTAGGCTCAGAAGAAGCTCATGCAGGCTTGTGCAGAAGGGCAATTCAAGAAACCTGTAAGCTGGGTGGTGAGCTGCCTACAGGTAGGCAATATGAAATGCTAGGTGTGTCTGATAGTCCATCCCCACTCCAAAGCTTAGGCAACTGAGCCAAGGCCTTAGTTTCATAGTTTCATAGTAGCTAGGGTCAGGAGGAACCTGAACAGATCATCTAGCCTGCCCCCCTGCCA
>NW_005842128.1:42697-54943 GCF_000455745.1 Alligator sinensis | reverse complement strand
AACTACATCTGCACTGACTGAAGGCTTGATAGAGCTATCCCCAAGATTGTCCCTACCTCTGGTAGGTGGGATATCCTGGTCCCTGTTCAGGAAAACAGAGGCAAAGAAACTGTTAAAAATATCAGCTTTCTTGTCTGGCATGGCCACCAGATTACCGTTTGTGTCTTGCAGGGGCCCTACATTGCCTGGTGCCCTCTTCTTGCTCCCAATGTACTTGAAAAAGGACTTTTTGGTGTCCTTAATCCTGGACGGACGCTAGCCTGAGTTCCATCTCTGCCTTGGCCTTCCTAATAGCCCTCCTACACTCCCAGGCCGAGGAGGAGTACTCCTCCTTGGTGATAGTTCCTCCCTTCCACTGGTTGTACGCCTCCCTTTTAGTCCTTAGGGACTGCTGAATGCCCTTGCATTCACGTTAACGGAGGCATCTCTCTTCACTGAGGATCCAGGGGTTGGGATCTTCTCTTGTAGGCAGTAGTCTGTAGCTGTTCCTCAAAGACCTGAGAAGAAGTATTGTTGTTCTGCTTAAAGCCCGGTGAAGGGAGTTCTGGGTGTAGGGTCTAGCCCTCAATTCTCCCCTGCTGCCATGGGTGTACCCTCACCATTTAGTCACAATCCCCTTGTCATCTTTTTGTCTCCCTTTCAACCCAGGAATCTCTCATTCATGTTTTGCACAGTGACATAACTTCTGGAGAGGTGGAGAGTGCACTCACCTAGACTGGCCTACAGTTGGTGGCTAGGGCATGCTTCTGGGAAAGAGATGTCAGTTTGAAAGACTTAAGGCTAAGGAGGGCATTGAATCCAGGTCTCTCACTTCTTGGGTGAGTGCTGTAACTGTGGTGGGAGAAAACTCCCTAGAGTTCGTTGTCTAGCTGTATAGGGACCAGGCAACGCGGGTAAAGAATTGACTGCAGTTTATTTGCTTGAGCAATGACCATTAAGCCGGCAAAATGGCCCCCCCTAAAGGGTGGGGCGTTCTTTTATACTTTTTACAATAAGGCAAGACTACAGGGTTAACAAAAAGCAATACTTGGGCGGTGCTTTACAAATCTTCATAACAGCATATTTCTATTAAGTTGAACTAGCACTTTCTAAAAGCTAAAAGTTAAGTAACAGTAACATTATGATATGTTAGCAAAAACTTGCACAGTAGTAGATACTTCTTAAGGACACGATCGCTGTACTTATAGATTTCATAGATTTCATAGACGTTAGGGCTGGAAGGGACCTCGGAAGATCATCGAGTCCAGCCCCCTGCCCAAAGGGGTCATAGGATCCCTTAGAACAATGGCTTCTTTGTCTTATCTTGTTTCTTGCTGTAGCTGATTTTATAGCACACAGACACAGATCCACTTGCTGCATTTTATTCAGAAAATGGTTAACACAGTTAAAATGATTACTTAACACAAGCAATGGCTTAGCTATCATTCTGCCTTGTGGTCAGCGGCACTGCTAGGCCACAGGTCATGCCTTGTATTCAGCTGCAAAACTAATACTTCTTAATAATCCAAATTATTGTTAACCTAGCAGTATGTTATCAGAAAACTATTCTATTTCAGGGTAATAACAAACATGCTCACCACATAACCACTCAGCTACTACATAAATGCAGTAGTGGCCTTAGGGGACAGCAAACCAGGTGACCACTTGGGGTCCCACGCTTTATAAAAATAAAAATTAATTACACTGAATATTTGTATTATCAATATTGTATTAAGATTCTTTCATTGCAGTTTCATGGATAGGGCAAAGTGAAATTAAAATTGAAAATGTCCGACTTGCTTATAGGTCATCAAAATTAAGCCTCTAAGGGGCCACAAATGACTCTCTCGCCCTATCCATGAAACTGCCTGAACAACCCCAAGGCCACCACTGATAAAAGGCAGGTGGTGGCACCACCACTGGCCATGTTTTATACATAAAGCAGCTATGGCTGCATATTGTGAGAGGCCTGGTCCTATCAGGCTTGCTCAGAGCACCCAAGATTGGACCCTCTCAGAAGACAAAGGCACCTGGACCACCTACTGGCTGGATCCCAGTGGAGGTTATGCAGGTGCTATACTCCTAGTTGCTCAGATTGGCACTGTTTGGGGAACATGCTGGTTAGAAAAGGAGTTTAGGTACCTCCATGGTTAGGCAGCCACTGAAGGTGAGTATTTTGGACCACAGTTTTGGACTTTGGTTGCTGAAGATCATCTAAGTCTGTTTTAGATGTCTAAAATTCTGTATTGGACTTGGCCCAGCATGACAACTAGTGATATATAGCCTTCTACATAAGAGGTTTGCTTTATAGACTTGTACTTCTCAACAAATGGCCTAACTTTTTCATACCAACCACAGGATTCAGCATACTGAATCAAACCAATGGTCCAATGAGCTCATACTGTTCCTGGCTCAAACAGGCTCAAACAGAAATACTTCAGAGAAATGTTTAAGTAATCCCAACATGAGCAATTATAGAAAAGCCTAGCCATTTATTTCTTTCTAACACCGGAAATTATGGAGTGATTCATGTCTTGAGAGGCATGAGAGCTTATTATTAATAATCTGGATGTTGCTAGACTCCTGAACATTGCATACCCCAGGGGTTTCAAAGGTACAGCCCAGGGGGTTCACATGAGGCAAGCAATTTGGGTGCAGGGTGAGTAGGGCTAGGGTCCACCACCAAATTCTGCTGTGTGGAACACCATCAGGGATGCATGTCAGCAGTGGAGGACCAAGCATCTGCATTAATCCCCCTGGCTCCCTGACACCGTTCTCCCCACCACTGCTGCACACACTACCACTGGAGGTAAATCCAGATTTGGCCTACAAGGAACTTTGTGGTCCAGATCCAATCCAGGGGCCCAAGGGAGTTCAGGAGATCAGCAGCATCCAGATTTCCAGCACAGGGTTTTCAATAGGCATTTCTTTCTTTTTAAGTGTGCTTGGCTGCACTAACTCGTACATTCTGTGCATGTAACACTTCCATTCCTTGTAAACTGTGCTATTTCAAAAGTTCCAAAAATAAAAAGTGCTTCTCCTTCTGCATAAACCAGGGACTGTTTGGAAATGTTTGTGAGGCACAACTAGCAATATTTATCCCTGAGGTCCTTGCTTTGGGTTTCCAGAGGTTAAAAGCAAAAATCCTACTGCCTGGAACACCAACCATGAGCAGCCTGGTGGAAGAAAGCTGTAAATCAGATGTCTTCTTTCTTTCATAGGCAGCAGATCCTGACCTGGAAACAGCAGTGGGACTGTTTCTAACAAAAAGGAGAAAGATGTGAACAGGCAATCAAATTAATTAAGCAATCAAATCCTTTGGCAGATGATACTGCTGCGACTGTCAATTAACACTAATTGTTATAATAATTGCATGGAAAGGACTAAAGTTCCTAAGTGATTGGTTCCTTCCTTCATCTAATAGTACAAGAGGAGATCACTGGTGTGGTGGGGTCTTCTTTATCATGATTAAGTTCCTGCTGGGGAAGAGAAAGGTTATTACTGTGGTTTAGCAGAGATGCTTGGGGTACTGCTAAACAGGCTTCTTGCAGATTCTCCCTTGTTAGAGGTTTGGCTCGACCTCAGGGTATCCCCACACACATGCCTCAAATTAGGGAGAGGCTATAAAATAGCTCCTTGTAGCTTTGCAGCAAAGCTCTGAGCTGGACATTTTTAGAGCAGGAGGGGGGGGGCGGGGTTTGTGCAGAGTAGGGCTGCAGCAAGTTTTATGAGCTCAGAAAGAATGGGCTGAAGAATAAATGTGGGGTCAAGGGGGGAATGAAACTAAATGAACTTTAACAAGTAGGGGGGGAGTAGCAGCTCCTACTTAACTAGCATTTCATTCTTAATCACTAAACTCCACAATATGCAAGTAATTCAGGCCTTTCCTCTGGAATAGGAATAGCCTACAGTCTAGACAGTCCTGGTTTGCAAAACGCTGGGCTTGTTGTTTATGAGAGTCCTCTGCAGTTCTAAAGCACCTTTCATTCAAGGATGTCACCATGCTTTAAACAGATGAATAAATGCACACTCCTGACATCCTGCTCAGCTACAGTAGTATTACAATTTGCATATGGGGGAGCTGAAATGTACTATGTTATAAATCTGCTATATGCAGGAAGTCCATGCCAGAGCTATGCATAGAATCGAGCCTTTCTGACCCTCAGCCTTGGGATTTAGCTATGAGGTTTCCTGCCTCTTTAGGGTTGATTCATGCCTGCCTTGTTTTTGGTTATATCCTTAGTTCTGGCATGGCTCAGGCAGACTAAAGCTGTGAGTTTAGATGGATTTAAACACTTGGGTGCTTGCTTGTGTGCAGACAGCCTAACAGGTGAAGCACCAGAATCAAAAACAGAGAGGGGAGAGAAAGTAAGGAGACTTCCAAAATGCTCTGCAACAAAATCCAGTTTGATAAGCAAGTTGGAAAGTGATACACTGATAAGTGCTGTGCTGGATTTCTCACAGGGAGCCTTGAGTTTGGATTAGTATCAACATCATCTCTGAATATGGAGAAAGGTGGTAATGAAGACAAATCTCTGTATCTCCCCTGAAGTACTTCAGGAAATCAGTGGGTTAACAGCTGCTCTGTGAAATTTCTTTGAATTGACCATCTGCAGTCTAGTTAATGGACTCGCACAAGACAAGTGACCCGTGCACGACAAATTGAAAGGAATTTTTTCAGATTAGAAAGTCCTTGGTGTTCGTTCTTTTTTTCAAGGCCTATCCAGGCTAATTGAGAGTTGCCTGTCAGCTACCAGAACATCCATGGCTTTAAACATAATTGAAAGAGCACAGGAAAAAGGGGACCTGACTCTAGTCCCCTGCATCATCTTATAGATTTATTAAACATTCTTACTCTCAGACTTCTAGTTTTTTTCTGTGCTAGCTCTTTCAAGAGTCTGGGATAAGATGATCTGGTTCATACAGCTTGAGTGTCTTCAGTTCCTTTTTTCTTTCTACTTCAGATGTGGTAATATCCATTTCTATATACTCATTCTCATTAGCTGTCTTGCCTTTGCCCCTTTTGTTCTTATCACCAAAACCGGAAGCCAGAATCTAGTAGAGAGGCTGGGGAAGTGATCTGGACACTGTGGCAATGTGGCCAGTTCTGAAGTCAACATTGTAGCTGGAGCAGCAACAGACTTTTTCCAGTGACACTGCTGGGAACCCATCTACTATTAAAGAAAGAAAAGCCATTCAGAACATTCCTTGATCAGGCAGAACAGATTACTTCTGCCAGAACTGGGATGAGAAGCCATAGCGACAACAGAACAACTATGACAGTCCCTAAGCACACACAAGAGATGCTAAGGGCTAGGGGCTCAGCAACTCCTCGGGAGAAGTAACCTGGTGGCCATGATATTAAATCCTCTTTTCCTCCAAGATAGTTTTCTGATCTCATTTTAAATCTAAGGGATGTATCCTGCACATAAAGCTCCTGTTGATTTCAGATGGCAAAGGGATTAATAAAGGGCTGCAGGATTTAGTCCTAAAGGGGTAAAAATAAATAATTTTCCATAGATAAAATCTATGCTTTAGTGGCTGCGTAGTTGGAGAAGAGAATGAAAGAAAACAGAGATGATATTCAGGATGATATCCAAATTGCTGCTAAAGATTTAGAATAAATTAAAGGGGGGATCCAAAGGATACTTGTGGTATGTAATTTCTCAGGAAATAGTGCAACGCTACACCCTGCTTGGTAAATTTATTAAAATCTCTGGTGATGAGGAATGAGACTGATGCCAATGGAGACTGGAAAAAGAAGTGCAGATATCTGAGGAGTTAGAAGTTTTGTCTAGACTAGGATTAGACTAAGGGGGAGTTCTGTGCTTTTCACTCTGACAGTTTAACATGTGCAAAGTACCATATTTTCACTTGACAAGTTGTGTTTTTAGCAGTTAGTAATAGAACAAGCTAGATAACTTGACCTAAATTCAAGCCTTTAAACCCTAGTCTAGACACAGCTAAGATTTCACATGTCACCAGAGTCAGGCTGGCAAAATGAGCAGAGGATAAGATGGCTGCTGCCTGATGTTACTTGCTAAGGACATTTTAGGGGAAAATTTACTTGCCTAAATATAGTTGGTTCCCACTATAAGCAAAGGAAACTGACTGCTTAAATCCCCTGATGACAAGTAAGTGTCTCCTAATCGAATTGGGGGTTCCTGCATGCTTGTAGAAAATAGATTATTCATTTAGGTGCTTAAATGTGAATATTAAATGATGAGCTTTAAAATTTTGCTTGGCCTTTTTATATTACACACAACCTTTATCTGCTTTGTCTACCATTTTAGGCAGATAGCATGAGCATTTACTAATTCGATTAAACATACTGCAGTTATAACAACCATGGGGATGCGAATTGTAACTAGTATTTTTACTGCAAGTATATATGCAATAACATCCTTTTGATGGCACACCTAATATGCTTATGAAAGCATTGACTAATATTTTTCAGAAAGATGCATTAGGGTGTGCTGATAACTATTTCAGTGTATGACAAAGAGATCATATCATCACAACATTTAAAATGCTGTAATTTATATATGATATGCTTCTTTCTGGCCAGAAAAGCAAGTGGCTTTTGAAGCACTCAAGCACCATTCTTCCCTGGGCCTGTTGAAATCCATTCACCTGCCCCTGAGGTTTACATCAGAGTAAGCAAGGACCCCAGAGAACCACATATGTGCTGCGGTAGGAAAGTTACCATTAAAAATGTTAATTCAAATATACAAATGATAGAAATGTTCTTTTGTCCTTCTGAAGACCAGCTGACAGCCTGGCTACCAGTCCATGCATGGCCTGGCTAGAAAGGGAATGGCAAGAGAGGGGCTCCAGGGCACCCCAAAAGCAGAGATCTCCAGTAGTAGCCCAGCCAAAGCTTGGCCAGATACTCCTTTATCTCTGGAGTTACCTGTAGATATCCTCTGCCCTTCAGGGGCTCTACAGCCTGCTCACACCTCCGTTTTGGGTAACTATCGCTGTTAAGGGGGGGCATTAACATTGGTTTGCTATAATGTAATGGAGAGTATGTGATGGCTTAAAACTGCTTTGCCTGAAGTGGGAATTATGTCTTGTGGCTCAGGAATATCAAGATTTCAGCTTTACAGATTATTGCAAATATTGGCTTTCTGGTTGAGAGCAGAGCTGGAAACTTATGCCCCTTTTCAAATGGCAGAGGCCACATTCTCAGGAAGCTGAAGCATATATAAATGTATGTAAATGCTAGGGATTAACAATGCCTAAACTGAGTGTCAGGAAGAAGCTCTTGGGTACAGAAAGAGTAGTGAGGGCATTTGTAATAGTTTTCCTTCCACAAATAGCAAGTTTCTGTAATTCAGGAACATCTGCTATAAAGTACAAGTGTTTAAGGGCTGGATGTTTAAATATAAACAGGCAACTAAATTTAACAGAACCAACTGAAATGCCCCTGACTAAACCTAGGGTGGTTTACTCATTGATGATCCTGACTTGAGCAAGACCTGGTGAGGTCCCTTCCAACCCTATTTTACTATGATCCTATGATCTTGTATGTGCCGCCTTAAAGCATTCACATGGTCCAGCCATTACAGGAAACAGCAACATGTGTTCATGACAGGTTTAAGATACCAACCTTCCATGAACACCATTGTCTGCCTGCATAGGCGTGTGTGTATTCTTCGAATATGCACAATTAATACTCTTTCAAAGTGATGCTTCTCCTTGTGATTGTTACCCATCCACATTGTCCATGTTCCACGTATTAAGATGCACCTTTTTAAGGCCTGTTTTATCATAACATGCGACAGGGGCCTTGTGAGTAAATTCCATGACATATCATTCAAACTCCACAATGCCACAGGCCTTCACAATTAGGGTCAGACGCAGCCCTACGTAATCATATTGGGCAACAACAAGCAGTCCTATCACCTTTTGTGAAACTACTAGCCGGGTCAGACTTTTATTTATTGTAAACAAAGATGGCCGACTCTGGTCCAAATGGATTTCTACATGGATCAGAAGACTGACAGACACCCTCCTATGGGCAAATCCAAATTTCAATCATCTTGAAGTTATAACTTCTTGTTTAAAATTCACATAGTGACTGCTCTTTGCTGGTCACATATGAAGTGCTAAAGTTTATTCTGAATTCACTGATGCAGTACTACAGTCTCTGAAGTGGGGAATGACACACTAAGCATGCCCTTTGGATCTAGCAATTGCATCAAGCCAGGGTAAACAGAAATTAAATTAAACTGCTATCATTCTACTTTGTGTAGATTTTAAGGCCAAAGAAACTATTCCAATCATCCAGCCTGACCTTCTGCATGACATTTAGAATTTCACTGAGTGGTTCCTGCACAAGTTGGTGACAGATCTAATACTGAATTAAAGGCTTTACATGTTGGAGAACTCACCATATCCCAGCCTTACTACACTCTGCCTTAATGAGAGGAGTAGATAGCAAACAGCTCATTAGAAAAATCAATTTTACAATGTAAAATATGTTTTCCTTAGAGAGAAATAAGTTACAACATTCAAATTTGGACTTGCAGTCTTCCAGAGTGATGGGGTTTTTAGATCCACAGACAGAGGGCCAGAGGTTTGAGATGCCACCTGCAACTAGATTGGAATCTGCTCAGTATTCCAGTTTTTGGACCCAGAATCTTGATTTGGGTTCCCATAGACATTGCTTCTTTGAAATGGCAATTTTTTAGATGAAAGAGTTCAATTCTGATATTGCTTTTATTTTGTAAATAAGGAGTAACTCCAGTGAAGTCAATGAAAATACACTAGCCTAAAATATATATCAAATGATGACTAGTTCAAGTGGAGATTTGAAGCCCCAAAATTTCTGCATCCCATGAACAGACCCCCATAATATTCAACTTCTGCTTCTTAAAAAATAATGTAAATCCCTATTTGAGTTCCTTGCAGTTTAGGTTTCAATGGTTTACCATGAAAGGATTAGTCTGAGTAAAAAATAGAAGATTTGACTGCAAAGTGAACTGTTTTCACCAAGAGAATGCTATTCCTATTTATAGTTATTTTCTCTTCCTAACATGGGGAAGCAAGGGGTGTTTCATGTCGTGGAGTGACAAGTTTTGTGTTGGTTTGTTTTTTTTTAAATCACTGAATATTTTATCATTTTGAGAAACAGGAAAGGGGAGTTGATATCTCAACAGCACTTTCTCTCAGTAACTATCAAGAAACGTAACTCCTGCTGTTTTGCTCAGATCAGATTCTTTGTTAAGGCTTAGGAGACACTGCAGTTAGGGACAAGTAAAATTTATCCTAATTATTAATTATCACCATGTTATTGCTAAAGAGAGAGGAGGGGAAGGAACAGAAGACAAACTAAATAAGGCTTACTTCAGTGAGTAGTGGTCTTGCCTGTCTTTCTGTCTCTCTTTCTGGAGGGCTTCAGAAGAGATTATAACTTAGGGCATTTATATACATACCTTTTCATCCTGCAATGGTTAATCGAGTCTGCTCTGCATGCAAGCTGATGCGCATTGTGCTGTATCACGTGTGGTTGTATAAGTGGCAAAATGCACGTTAGTGCACAGAAAACAGCACCAGTGGGCTTTTGAACTAAAACACCTACGAGAGTGCGTCCTCCTTTAGTAAGCATATTGTTCTCTAAATTTAAACTGAAGTATGTTAGTCCCCCCAATTCCATAAGCCATGTCTCAGTATATCATTATGAACTGAAACAGTTTCTAGATGGCCAAAGAAGTTTCATTTAATTATATACGAGTACTACTTGGTCTATTATGGACAACTAAACAGTTTATAAATGTGCAATGTGTGTGTTCCTATGAAACCAATGTTTTTTAAATCACTTTATTTAAATAAGCTGTTTAAGGACCCATCTTGGGACAGGCAAATTAATGAATATTACAAATCTTAAATCTGACGTAAGCCCTCTTGTTACACTGTTCCCATAACTAATATATGTTTTCTTTCCAGGAATATATGATATAAACAATGTGGTGCTTAACAGGAAGAGGAGGATCCTAGTAGTCCTTAAATTATAATAGCATTTCAGCAACCCCTTGAAATCATGAGACGATTGTGCCCTAGCTAGCCCTGGTCACCAGCTACACGTGTGGTGCAGGAGAGTAAATAACTCCCACCATAGGATAGTACTTGTGTTGAGCAGTGCTATCCTATGGCAGAGATAATTAGTTTACTCTAGCCTAATAGCTCTGCACATGTAGACAGTGACACTTTACTGAGGAACTAACTGGGCAACTCCACAGGAAGCATCTCTTGTAGATGTCCCCACTGTGTCCCAGTGCCATTTGTTCTCTGTTCTTAGCTGTCTGGTTTGCTGCTTGCTCATAAAAAAGAACAGGCTGAGAAGTGATGACAAGCTGAGGGATAGGAGCTGAGTGTGCTATTTGCTTATTTCAGACAGGTTTATAATTTTCTCTTTTCAGCGTTCCAGTGGAGTTATTAAAGATACACCCATTCATCACTTGGCTGGGTTTAAATATTAACTACTGTCCCTTTCAGCAACTCAACTTTTTTATTAACAAACCTAGCTCATTAAATAAGCATTCTGCTACTACATATACAGTTGGGTTGTAATTTTTACTCTTAAATGGCTTCTTATTAGTACCAGTTATAGCATGTAATGGCCTTGCTAGTTTTGTTCATAAATAATATATTATACAAGTGACAAGAGATTAAGAAGTATTGGTTGTAGCCATGTTGGTCTAAGGACTTTTTTGGGTAAATCCGATATCTTTTATTAGAGTAACTAAAATAGTTGGAAAAATTCTTCTTTGCAAGCTTTTGGGTACAAACAGCCTTCATCAGGAGTCTATATTTAGTCCATGATTTTTGGTATCCAGTAGGTTGATGAAGTGTAGTTTATAGGCTTGTCTGCAAAAGCTGCTTTGTAAATTCTCTTTGAGGGTTAGAACTGACACACTGGAGAGAGAGTGGTTTTCTTGTGAGAAATGTGCCCCCACCAGTAATTGTGTATTCCTGTCTTTGATAGATTTCCGGTGTGCGTTCATTCTGGTATGCAGTTCTTGGTTTCTCCTACATTTTTTTCATCTGGGCATTTAAAGTCCTGGATGAGATATATATCACATTTCTGGAGGTGCAGGTGTAAGATCCAGGAATGGTGATGGTTCTGTTGTGGGTGTAGTTAATGCGGATGTGGAGGAGATATGTTGACAAATTTTACATTTCTTGCCATGGCATGGTAAGGATCCATTCTGTGTGTTTTGGGCCATAGAAAAGTTTGCTTGTGGTGATGAGGTTGGTGAGGTTTGGTGATTGTTTAAAGGCTAGGATAGGTGGTTCTGGGAAGATCTTTTTAAGATTTGGGTCTTCTTCTAGTATGGGTTGCAACAGTTTTAGGATTTTCCATATAGGTTCCAGGAAGGGATGATATGTCATAACTAGTGGTGTGCGCTTCATGGGGGTTTTCTTTCTGTACTGCAGCAATTCTTCACATGGTATCTGGGTGGCTCTTTCAAAAGTGCAATCTCTCTCTCTGGAGGAGTGTCTTTGTTGAGTGAAAGCCCTTTTGAGATTCGTGAGGTGATGATCATGTGTGTTCTCCTCAGTGCAAATTCAGGGATAGGAGATTAAGAAGGTTGTTACATGAAAGCTTGCATGTATATGTAATATGTTTTGCAAATATACAGCTCAAAAGGGGCTTGCTCCTTCCATGACTGGGATGGCAAGGAAGGTTCATACAACTGAAAGGAAATGTATCACATCTTCTGGAAAAATTTCTCAACCCTTAAAGGATTTCTTACAGTTTAAAGACTGGATAGTCTAGAATGCTTATAGAAGTAAATATTTCCCAGCAGATAACCTATAACATATTTTGAAAAGGCTTACACTCTGGGGCTAGGGAAAGAAATTACACATACATTGGTATAAGTGATCAGAAACTGGTTCAAATCTGTAATGCAACAGAAGTTCAGTGGATATAAGCTACTTGCAAAATGGTCAAAACTGGTTTAAAATAAACCTGGAAGAATGTAGTATCAGACTTAACTGATTTAGGTTAAACCAATTTGTTGAACTTCTGTCCCATATCCCCTCCAGATTCAAGCTGTCTGCTTCAGCCAAGCAAGGAGGCATGCTCTAGTGACCCCTGGTCACTGCAGGCATGTGGCTGCATTTCCAGAATCAAAAGTGAATGTTTGTTCACTTGCTTATCAGTTCAGCCTATGCAGTTTAGACTAACAAGATTAAATCCTCAGGCTTTTTGATTGTCTCTACTTAACCTGGAGACTTTTTATCTTGTAAAGGAGC
>NW_005842128.1:0-42687 GCF_000455745.1 Alligator sinensis | reverse complement strand
GGGGGGGGGGGGGGGGGGTCAAAGAAAAGCATACTTTTAGGGAACTGACAACATGTGCCTACATTCATCTTTTCTCCTAAACAGAATACCCTTACCTTCTTTTTTTTTTTTTAATCAGGACTCTTTCTTATTACATGCTTTTGCTTTAGATAGGTTTTTATTTCTAGCAACTAAGGTTTTCAATCAGAGTGGGGTTTACTTGTTTTTGATATGTTTATTGTTTGATAATTTAGGGTTTTGAATTTTGGTTTAGATTTATATTCTACACTTTGTTGTACATATGCAACTTGCTATGAGACTTCAGTCAAACATACTATTATACAAGGAACAATAACTATGCTTATCTTCCAAAATATAGCCTAAAAATAAAGCAAAGTAGATATAAGCTGCATTTCTGAGTCTGAATAGGAATACTTGGGCTTTATGGTAGAGGAAGTCTTCCCCTTTGACATTTGAGACTTGTCTCTGGATGACACAAAGCAGAAGTCTCCAGAAATGTCTTTATTTACATTCAACATTTCATTTAACAAACTAAGTGAAAACAGGAGTTGGCTTCATTATTTTCAAGTATGGTATGTATTTATAAGGATCTTTTGAAAATAGAGTTAAGGCAAGTTTGAAATAACCAACATGGGATGCAGTTTAATAAGGACAAATGCAAGGTGCTGCACCTAGGGGAAGGAATCACCAGCACGCTTGCAGGCTGAGGGAGGACCTTCTCAGAAGCACAGCAGTGGAAAGGAATCTTGGAGTCATTGTTGACTCCAAGATGAACATGAGTCGTCAATGTGATGAAGTGGTCAGTAAAGCCAACCACACTTTATCATGCATTAGCCAGTGCATGACAAACAGGTCCAAGGGGGTGATACTTCCCCTTTATGTGGCACTGGTCAGGCGACAGTTGGAGTACTGCGTCCAGTTTTGGGTGCCGCAATTCAAGAGGGATGTGGACAACCTCAAGAGGGTTCAGAGGACGGCCACTTGTATGGCTCAGGGCCTGCAGGCAAAGCCCTATGAGGAGAGATTGAGGAACCTTGATCTCTTCAGCCTCTGCAAGAGGAAGTTGAGAGGGGATCTTGTGGCCACCTACGAATTCATCAAGGGGGGGCAGTAAGGAATAGGGGATGCTCTGTTTACCAGGGCACCCCTTGGAGTCACTAGGAACAACGGCAACAAAGTGACGGAGAGCAGATTTAGGTTAGACACCAGAAAGAACTTCTTTACAATAAGGGTTGCCAAAATCTGAAATGGGCGTCTAAGGGAGGTGGTGCTGTCCCCTACCTTGGGAGTCTTTAAGAGAAGGCTAGACAGGCACCCAGCTGGGGCCATCTGACCCTGGCACACTTTGCTGCCCATGGGGGTCGGACTCATTGATCTGCTGAGGTCCCTTTGTAGTATGAATTTTTGCATATTTTTTATTATGTTTAAATGATAATAGTACCTCTATGATTGTATGAACATCTAAAACTCCATTTTGTGCTTGTTTCCCTGCTTGACATGAGTAGATGAACTTTGTATGCCTTGTGAATGTGAGTGTCTATGTGAGAGGGTAAATGGTGAAAGAATGGGAACTATTTGCATAAAAACAGAAGAAGATTTAATTGATCATGTAAGCAACAAGGCACCAATGTATAAGTTACCAGACAGTAAATTAATTAATGAATGGATGGCTGAAGAACTCGTCTGTGATCAGGTGCAAAGAAGAAGGAATTTTGCATATCCTGCCATTTGAACTACACAATGCTTCAAGCATACAATGCTTCAAGACCAACTACACAATGCTTCAAGGCAAAGATCAAGATTAAGATACCAATGGAGATACAGACTTTACTGGAATGACCTTAGTGGGGATAACCAACTTTACTGGAATTACCTCAAGTTGAGATAAGAAGAAACAACCTCTAATTAAAGACTGAGTATGGAAAACCCGCAATGGTGAACAAAGACTTGAAATCCCTATAAAAGTGAGATGCAGGCAAGCCAAGATGGGGAATCCACTCTCTGTAACCTCATGGAGCACAGGCATGCATGTCTGTATACCCCCACTCATATCCTCAATAAGCCTGGACCTGGCCATCCAGTGCTAATATTGAGTAACATCTGGTAACTATAACATCTTACAGGAGTGGTTTTGTCTGTATGTCTGTTTGTATGTATACCGGCGTATGGCTGTTTGTATGACTGGTGTGTCCAAGCTCATGTATCTGTTTCATGTAATCAATAAACATGGCATTTTGCCTTATCCCCCTTTTTAAAATCTCGCTCTTAATTTGACCTATTGGCAATTTTAAGTGACACCTTCTGACCCTAACACCTATGAATCTATGAACATTACAAGAATTAATTATATTATTATTAATGGCAATGTTAAATCAAATATGAAGGTTGGCTCCTACAATAAGTGTCACTGAATCAGATAGTTCTCATATGAGAAAAAATTAAGTAATTGAGAAACAATAAGAGGGAAAAGCAGATCAAGTAGCACAAAAAGATTAAAATGTCCAAGAAAACTGGAAATGGGACAAATGGACAATACAACTGAGAGACACAAAAATTTCAATTTTGAGCAGCTCATACCAGATTTCCAGATTGGAATATTGTCATCCCCTAAAGGATATACATCAAAGTATCCATCAATTCAGGCAAGCATTAATATTATATTAATTATTACAGTGCCCAGCATGTATTTCAGCATTATGCAATTTTAAAATTATTGTTACAAGAATTTCTAAGGCTGACAGAAATCACAATGGTAGCTTACCGTACATTACAAAAAATACTGATACAGAATATCTGATTCCCATAAGGGAAGTCTTATCTCCCTACATGACAAATAAAGAACAGATCTGGATGGTTATACATCAAAAGGGTAGACAAAGGGAGCTTACAATTTTTTTTTTAAATAAGGATAAGGAAAATAATACCATTAATTATTTTCAGGCAAGTGTTATTAATGTAGCATGAGCTGTTGAATAAATACTTTGCACTTGTTAAGTGTCTGTCAGTAAATACAAGACAAGAAAAGAGATGAATGAAAAAAACCAAAGGAGTTTTCTCAGGACAGTGTAAGGAGGCAGTAAGACAAGTGTTAGAATAAAGACAGCAAACTACTAAAACCAACAATGAAACTGAGCATCAGGGGGCAGTTGCTAAGAATGAAGTATATTAGACTTCATAGAACTCCTAATATAGGTGATGAAATGCCAACCCCGACACAGCTGAAACGAGAGAGGACCAAAATAGCTGAACATATGATGTAGATCTCAATCAAAGGCTTACAGCTTTTTATTGCTTCAAATTTCTATGGACCATTTCATTCTTTAAAATTCATGGCACAATTATGGCCCTGCAATTCTGCATAGAATACATCATCTATTTAGTTTTGGTGGATTAATAAGATCAATACAGAAACACTGATTTAAAGCAACTTAATAACATAATTTGAATAAAAATGTTAACTAAAAAGAAACATACTGTGCCTGTTTCAGCATGATGTAAGCATGTGAGATGAATTGCTTAGTAAACTGGGCCCATTCAGATAAAGTGCTTTTTAATGCCGCTAAATGCAGAGCCATAAGTCTTAAAACAAGGGATGTAGGCCACTCCTAAAGAATGGAGGACCATTTCCTGGATAACAGCAACTCTGCAAAGTGCCTAAAAGGTCATAGCAAATAAGCAACTTAACATGGATGTGAACTGTGATGGTAATGGAAAGGATGGGTAAGAAGTGGAAAAGTGAATGAGTAGGGAGGTGATTTTACTTCCATATATCATATGGGGTGGGGAATACAATATAGGAACGCTACACCCAGTTCTGTGGTTACACTTTTGAAAGATATTGAAAAATTGAGGAGATTGCATGGAAGAGCTAGAAATATCATTCAAGGCTAGAAAAAATTACTTGAAGTCAGGTCATTATCAGCTCAATCTGTTTAATTCATATTCATGTGATTACAAGGGGGAGAAAATGTTAGGTACAGAAGGGAAGTAATCTAATGGAAAATGCATTACAATAATGAATAGTTTGAAGTTGAAGCCAGATCAGAAGTTTGTATCTTTTTATTTCCAATATAAATTTAACAGTAAGAATGATTGGTTATTGGAGCGGACTACCAGTGGAAGTGATGTATTCTAGCTTTTCATGTCTTCAGATCAAGCTGAGTTGTCTCTCTGGAAGATATGCTTTAGCCAAGCACAAGATTTGGAGCTTAGTGCATGAGCTACTGGATGAAATGCTATGGCCTGTGATATATAACACAGACAAGGTGATAAAAACCTCTCTTCTGGCTTTAAATCTATGAAACTAAATATAAGGATATGAATACTCTCCTTGAAGTCAATGAGACTTCCCATCTGTTTAAGCACTATGCTAAACTGTGCCAAAATGTATGCTAATAAAGTATATAAATCCACCCCTCTAGGTATGAATCTATCTGCTCTACACATTTTACATGCAGTATATTTGTATAAATCATTTTTGTATTCTGAAGGTGTGCTTAATTCCCATGGCACTTTTTTTGCCCGTAGAGAGGTACTTAAGTTGCTTCATGGAGACCATTCAAATTTGCTCAAACATAAATATAAAAGTTGATCTTTGTGAAAATGTTGTGTTTCAGACATAATTATGTTAGAGGAAACATCAGGGGAAGGAAAGGGATAATAATGAAGCAAAATTTAATGCACAACTTCACAAACATACCAGAAATGCACGTGCATATTAACTTCAATAGCAAAGTTCCCAATTAAATGAATTGATCTAGAAGGACTTTGCATCAAATCCCTAAGTCCTATAGCCCCAAATCCCCTAAGCTTCATGGTCCATTAGAGCCTGAGGAAGAATTATTTGAGAGCTTTTGCCAGTGAGGACAGACTAACCCAGTTAAGATGAAGCAGAAGACAGAATGCAAGTAATATCTTTCAGGCTCTGCATTTTGCCGTGGCACACTTCACTTAAACAGTAGAATATAATTGTACAGTATTCCAAACATTCTCTTCATTAATCTTCCCTCCCCATTCACTTCCTCCATTTGCCCTTTTGCATCTCCCACATACTCTGCTACTAACCAAAGCCAAACTCAGGTGACATGTCCTTTGTGAACACATTTTCAGAAGGCAACTGATTTCTGCATTTTGTATTCAAAAGTTATTAAGACTGGAATTTTTGCAATCAGATGAGGTACGATATGATTGTGCATGAAAATTTCACATTCATGCATATCAGAAGGAACTTTGGCTTTCAGCATTTCAAGGAAAACAAGGAAGAAAGGAGATGACCCAATGCCAGCTAGTGCCTTTCCCCAACAGCAGAGATCAAGGTACTAATTTTTTCTGAGCCCACCTGCAAACATTGTGAGAAATACTGATGACTTGTGTAATATTACACAGTGCTATAGCAATACTGTGTGTCTATGTGACAAATACCAGTGTTTAGCTGCCATTGACATGATCAGAATAAATGCTATCCACATACATTTGACTGGGGGTGGGGAGGAGATTTATTTTTGTCTGGGCTTTTAAGACCAAAAAACCAGGTGGAGGAGAGAGAGATTTTAGTTCATAGTTTGTGTTGAAACCTTGCACTGAATTGTATGCAACAGCAACAAAGTGTGGAAGCCTGGTTAAAGAACACCGCTAGGCTTACTTCCTAATGGTTTTAACAGGTTTTTCCAATAGTCTTCCAAGCACTATTTGCAAATAATTGGTTGCATTACCTGCATGGCATACTCTTTGCCTGGAAGCTGCTTTTCATACCAGTATTCCAGGTTATGCATGTCCTAGGTGTTAGGTATACCCCTGGCTCATTCATTTCTTTTTGAAAAGACTGGTCTGGGGCCTTTGTTTCAGCAAAGTTACAAGCAGAAATTCATGCAAAATATGGGAGTATAGTAGTTATACAGAAAATGTACAGGGGTGTCAAGATCAAAATAGTTTGCAGAGATGGTTTGATTGCAAGGATGTTTCAGGAGAATCCAGTCTTCCTGAAAAGATTCACTGTCAGGTCACCTGCCTAACTCCTCCCCAACCTACTTCACAGACTGAGGTATAGACCCCAAGAGTCCTTTCTGGAACTAGAAATCCTCCTCTGTGAGCAGAGCCCACATGTCCTTCCACAGGCAGCTTTCACCTTTGGGGGGTTGCTCCCAAGTACAACAAAATCCAACTTCCAAATGCCAAGATGCTTCTCCTGTGCCTACTGTTTTCATATGCACTCATTGGGGGGGGGTTATAGAAGAATATACATATTTCTGCTACTTACCACAGAGTTGGCATTTGAAAATACAGCTCAAAGTGTTTTTCAAAGAAAGTCAAAAGATTCATTTTCTCCCTGGGAGACTAATGGGCAGATTTTAGGCAAATCAAACTTTTCCATTTTCAAAGTTTTCATAAATGGGGATGATTCATTGTGAATCACACCACGCACAACAAAATATGGGAATTCAAGGTTAATGTTTCCATTTGCTTTGCTCATTTAAGCGTTTTAATCTAAAGTACTAGCAATATAAGGCAGTTGTTCTATATGACCTCTACATAGGGACAGAGAGATGAAATTTGTACACAAAATAACTATTTGAAGAAGCTAATCCATTGCTGCTCTTACAGGGAAAAATTGAATTTTAAAAAACCTGTACTTGGAAGGGAAGGAAAAATGTTAATTTGCTTTTTACTGCTTTGGTCAATGGAACAATCGACTAAAGAGCCAAAAGTCAAAGGAAGAGTCACTTCATGAATAGCAAGATAGGAGGCCCCTCTCGCATCTAGCAAACACATGGTAAACTAAAGTGCTGGTCCCTGGGGTTGTTTGATATAATTAAGGCTGAATTTGTGATATTCTCCAAGCCTGTTGATGTTTGGCATTTGTATAACTGCCAGACAAGTGTCTTGAGGCACACCGAGCCACTTCTATTCAATTATCAAAAAAATTAAATGTTTTCTTTCTCTCTCTATAGACGCCTTAGTTTGCCTTCCAAAATGACTGTACCAAGGTGTTACCATCTTGCTCACTCAGTCTGTTGAGACCCACAACAACTCTGGTGTGGACATCAAAATAAGCTTATTCTCTTTTTTTTTTTTTCTCCATTCCTCCTTACAGCAGGACAATTTAGCCCTCCTAGGCCCAGGCTGTGCTGCTGCAGGATTACTTTAGCAAAGTCCAGTCTGTGAAAGCAGCAGCTTATAGAAGCAATAGTGGAGGAGATCCCAATGCAGCAGTTGGTAATCTAAGAACAACCTCACCTATTAATTTTAGAGAAATGAAGTTGACCATGTTAGTCTGAAGATAGGCAGAAGGCAGGACAGGTGGCACATTAGAAGCTAACTCATTTAGAGAGGCCTGAGCATTCATGTGCTACAGCTTACTTCATCAGAATTGACTTGCGGAGAGCAGGGGTTTTAAACAGAAAGGAATAAAGTCATCCTTGTTTGATCCAATGAGGATGTGATCTTTGTTGATGATGAGAAACAGCTGGCATTTGGATCTATTGCAAGGTCTGGCGGTTTGGTGGGAACACATGTTAGGTGGTCTGTTGCTGAAGATATGTTGCTTGAGGCTGGAGAGGCTGCCTACAAGGCAGGATAGGCTTGTCCCCCAAGGCTGCCTTGAGATGATTGTCATTTTCCAGGAAGGCTTGGAGGTCTTTAATATCCAAGGGATTCAAGTTGAAAGATGCAAGTTTCAACAAATGTATTCTGTTGTCCTTGTCATGGGGCTGGTATTGTAACAAGTCAAAGGAGGATCTGAGTCTGGCTGTTGCTTGGAGTGGCTGTGGTTTTGAAAGCATAAGAATCCCTTCTCTGGATCCCTCAGGTGTGCATCCCAGTCAGTGGGATCAGAACGGATATGGTTGTCTGGAGCTGGACTGTAGATGATGGAGGTAGTGGCACACATGATTTCTGATACAACATGGAGGTGATGTGACCCATGCAAAATTTCACAGTGGTGTCCAAGAAATGAATTCATTTGGTAGAGTATTCAAGGTGACTGCAGGGTGCTGGACGTCTTCAATAGAGCAGGGTAGATTCTGTCTCCTTCATTGACCTCTAAGCTTGCAAGAGTAACTGTGAGGAAGGAGCACCTACCACCCGAACGCACAAGAGTGAGTGGAAGGTATTCTGTCCTTTTTTGAACTTTTACTACATGGACTCTTCAATTTTTCCTTTTTTGGAGTTTGCATCAGCCAGCCTTACTTTTCTTCTTCTTCTAAAAAAACCCCAACCAAACAAAAAAAAACAGTGAAGTAATTCTTTCTCCTCCCCCTCCCCTCCCTTCCCCCCACTTATGCTCAGTAATGGGCATTGCCCATGGAGAATGTCAACTTGCTACATCAGCAGAGGGGTTTAAGTGCCAGTCAGTTCTACCTTAAGAAAGACAACCCCAAAAATGTTAGGAAAGTTGCATATGCAATGGTGATGTCAGCAACTCTTACCATTGGTGAAAACTGAGCAAGAAGGAAGCAACCAGATCTGAAAAGAAAAGCATTGCTTGTTGCCAGGGGAGCATTTATCCCTATAAAGTATACACACCTACACTGACTTGAATGCAACCAGTATTTCACTTTTACTTTGCACATGCAGCTTGGCTTGCTATCACCTTTTTCTCCTTCCCTCTTTCATCACCCAGCTTGCGGGAGTGGGGGGGAGGTTAAAACTAAAATTAAAAGTTATTTTGGACAGGAACCATTTCTTACTCTGTACTGCACTGCACAGAAAAGAACCTGACCCAGGTGGGATCTCTAGGTGCTGCTGCGGTTGCTACTAATAATATGATCTGGCAATGAGAGAAATCACATATTCACTTATAAATGGAGCAGGTTGGAAGTGGATTATTGAGGCATATTTATCATGTATCTCTGCACTGGCTTTATATACAATCACTTTTTAAAGCAACCCCTCACTTTTAAGTCTTCATTTATTTAGAGAGAGAAATTATTTAGTAGAAGGGTAGGATGTTGCCATCTAGGACTGCCAAAATTAAACTTATGAGGTAATATGGCTTTTTCAGACATGCTGGAGGTTGAACACTTGGACTGAAGTCAGAGCTGGAAGTGTTCTCTTACTCAACCACGTAAAGCATCCATCTAAAGTCAATGGGGTTCCCCAGGCAACAAAGGTTAAAGGGCTTCAATTATCAAGCATGCAATGCACTCAGACAACTATGTTACTGGGAAGTAGGGCTGTGTGAAATTTCGCTGGCAGTTTCGTTTCAATGCTATTTCGACCCGTTTTGAGCTCGAAACAGCAATATTGAAACAAAACAGAGAGCTTAGAAACAGCCTTGAAACGAAACAAGGCAAGTTAAAACGTTTTGAAATTATCAAAACGTTTCAAAGCTTAAGCTGGGCTTGCCTGCAGGGAAACAGAAACTAAAGTAAGGAGAGGAAGGGGGAGAAGTGGGGAAAGATTGCCCTCATATTGACTGTGTAGCTGGCCAGTGACTGTCATCCTTCCCTGAGGTCCCTTCCAATCCCAGTGCTCTGGGGGAGGGATGGAAAAACTGGATAAAAGGCAGCATTGTTTGAACTGCCCTGCTTTCTGCCTTGGTGTCAGTTGAGTGAGGGCGCACCTTGACACACACAGTGTCACCCACCCACGTCAATAGTGTTGCCTGTCGGCAGCTAGAGGTGCAGTGCCCCGAAACCCGGAAGCCTCTGCACCTATCTCCTTGATAGCTGTCAGGCTTCATGGCTTCAGCAGGGGCTAGCATGCCTGCAGCTTTCACCCTGCTGCGCCTTAACACACAGTGTCATCCATGTCACAAGTTTTGCTTGTCCACAGCTTGAGGTGCAGTTTCCCCCAAAACCTTGCACCTATCTCCTTGAAACATGGCAGGCCTCGTTGCCTCAGCAGGGGCTACTACCCCTGCAGTTTTGACCCTGCTGTGGCTTAACACATACACGTGACATACAGTTTTTTTGCTTTCAAGGCTTTGAGGTGCAGTTTCCCTGAAACCACTGCATGCTTACTAATATAATTTGTCATGACTTTGGCTTATGTACATAGGCAGACAGGGACTGGTTTATAACAACCATAAGCTTCAGAAGGAAATGAAGAAAGGCAAAGAATATATCATTGCTTGTGTCTGTTTTGAGAGATAATTATCTTCCATGCAGTGATGGATAACTAAAGAAAGCCTAAAGTGGAACTGCTCTGTACCCCTACACTTGAGCAATAGTTTACTCAAGAATAGCCAGAAATAAATTAGATACATCTTTTACTATAGAAAGACAACATTAGGCTTAAGAATGACAAAGGAAGTGGGGAGCAAGTACATATCAGTGTAGGACAAGCTGGGTTTAAAACAAAACGAATTATTTTCCTTTTTCTTATTTGCATGTCTCGCCACTTGCCTTTGCTGTTCTTTGAGTAATATTTATTAGGTTTCTTTAATAATATTTTCCTTTCCCTATTTTCCCAGACCTTAACTTCCTTTTACATAAGTACCTACATAAACTTGCAGAACTCAGGGCCCCAAAGTGTTGCAGAAGCTTGGAGCAGCATTTTTAATAAAAGCTTAGATGTCTGAGAACACCATCTCCATTTTATCCTACAGAATAAAAACAAAATAAAAGGAATAAAAAGGCATCCTTTACCAATGGCCTGCAGCAATTGACTCTATTTAGTAAAAAAATTCTATTACTGATCTAAGCACTGATATAAAGTTATTCTGCTATGGGAATGCTAGCACAGAAGTATCTGGCATGAGCCATTCAAGGACAGATTTCTAGGCTAGATGGATCACTAATCTCATCTAATATAGCAATTCCTAAATTATATTCTTTTGTTCTTTACTATATAATCCACCTCCGTGATAGTGGCTATTTCATAAGCAATGTCTTGGGTAGGGGCGGAAGGAATATGATGGGGGTACTTGGACTCTACTGGTATTGATCCCCATGGTGTTACTCCATTATTGTGCCGCAAGCATATCTCTTTAAGAAAAAAATTGTAAAATTCTCTTGAACAAAGTGTTTAAAAACAAATTTGATTTCAGCTTGGTTGAACTACATAGATCAATTTGAAGCCATTTGTTCAATTCTGACTTGTCTACACTTATAATTTACAACAGAGTTGTCCAACTGGTAGCCCATGCATTTGCCAGAGCTGCTATTTCAGTGTCAGCACTGAAGGAATGAATACTGCCACTGCCATAATTTGACCACTCACAGCCCACACACTCATCTGAGCGGGACACTCCTGTTTTATAATAGACAACAGAAGAAACAAAAACAAAAAGTGGTTCCAGGAAAGAAAACAAGCTTTCCATTCTGAAAACATTTCGACATCATTAAATGGGTACTTTATGTCGGACTTTCATCAGTCCCATGGGACGCCCATGCCTGCTACGGGACAGGGAAGTCCGGGTGAGGGTGATCCCCTGCCCTCCATTAATGCTGACCTCATGAAGGAACATCTTGAGAAGCTGGATACCTTCAAGTCAGCCGGCCCTGACAATCTTCACCCCAGGGTACTCAAGGAGCTGGCGAGCATCATAGCCCAGCCTCTAGCACGGATCTTTGAAAACTCTTGGAGCTCTGGTTCTGACCAACCCCCCCCCCCCCAATTAAAAAAAATTCCCAACCAGCTCTAATGATAAATCCTGTTCCAAAGAGCTTTCTGTCCCAAAATTAAAAATCTGGACAGCTCAGAAAGACTTTAACTGCTGACTGGTACCAAACTTGCTGATTTCCATCAAGACACAAGGTAGCTCTCAGTAGAGCTATGTGGACGTGGAGCAGTGGGCAAAATAGAGGAGACACATGAGAAGAATCAGAGGATAAAATGACAAACCATTTCTGTCTTTGGACCTAGCCAGCTGCACTGAGATCAATGTGGAACCAAAGCCAGACAGCTCCAAGTATGAGAAACACTACAGTCTTGTGGTGATGTGGGGTCCTCCAAGGCTCTGTCCTTGGACCCATATTGTTCAACATCTTCATTAAGGATGTGGACATTGGAGTCAGAAGCGGACTGGCCAAATTCGCCAATGATACCAACCTCTGGGGTAAAGCATCCAACCCTGAAGACAGGAGGGCGATCCAGACTGACCTGGACAGGCTCAGGAAATGGGCAGATAAGAACCTGATAGTGTTTAACACTGAAAAATGCACCTTGGGAGTAAAAAACCTGCAGCTTCCTTATAGGCTCAGCAGTGCTACTCTGGCTAGCACTACAGAAGAAAGAGACTTGGGGGTCATCATTGACCACAAGATGAACATGAGCCTGCAATGCGATGCGGCGGCTAGTAAAGCGACCAAAACGCTGGCTTGCATCCATAGATGCTTCTCAAGCAAATCCCGGGACGTCATTCTCCCCCTGTACTTGGCCTTAGTGAGGCCGCAGCTGGAGTACTGCGTCCAGTTTTGGGCTCCACAATTCAAAAAGGACGTGGAGAAGCTTGAGAAGGTCCAGAGAAGAACCATGCACATGATCAGAGGTCAGGGAAGCAGACCCTACGATGACAGGCTGAGAGCCCTGGGGCTCTTTAGCCTGGAAAAGCGCAGGCTCAGGGGTGATCTGATGGCCACCTACAAGTTTATCAGGGGTGACCACCAGTATCTGGGGGAACATTTGTTCACCAGAGCGCCTCAAGGGATGACGACTAGGTCGAACAGTCATAAACTACTACAAGACCATTTCAGGCTGGACATAAGGAAGAATTTCTTTACTGTCCGAGCCCCCAAGGTCTGGAACAGCCTGCCACCGGAGGTGGTTCAAGCGCCTACATTGAACACCTTCAAGAGCAAACTGGATGCTTATCTTGCTGGGATCCTATGACCCCAGCTGACTTCCTGCCCTTTGGGCAGGGGGCTGGACTCGATGATCTTCCGAGGTCCCTTCCAGCCCTAATGTCTATGAAAACTATGAAATCATTAAAATGGCTTTTATTGTATTTTTCCCCCCTAAATGAATTTCTGTCAAAGATTATTAATACTTTGCTATATACTTTACTTGCAATGAACCAGTGGTTTTTCAATGGGGAAAATAATTATCTGTCAAAATTTCTAAACAACTCTACAAAAAAATTTAAGTCCAATTTAGGAAACATGGGAGTCAAAATAGGATTTAAAGCATGTAGAAAATACATGGAATTAGCTAAATTACTAAACTGGTGGTGTAAACCCAGAATAACTCTACTAATCGCAGTGCCATTTTGCCACCTTGACTCCGGCCTTCCTGTAGAGCAGAGTCTAATAGTATCTGTGAGTTCAACTGCGGGAAAGTAAACAGAGATTACTAGAATGGCCCAGTCACAATTAACAAATGTTGACTGGAAAAGCGCAAAAGGGAGAGAAAGAGCTGGAAACGGTTCAGACAGAAGGGCCTACTGATATATCCCAAGGACTGTGCCTTGTAAACAAAGGGTGTGGGCGTGACAATCAATAGACCAAACCTGGAATGTTAGAGTCGGGCCTGAACAGAGACCTTCCCCTCCCTGCTCTGGCTCCCTTTTTTTCATACGTTCCCTTTTGCTCTTCATTATGTTTGTTTTACCATTTCTCTCAGTTTTTTCACCAATTATGGGACCAACCACACTATACAACACAAACAGGATGAGATCAGGCAACCCATCCAGCCCTGCCCTACCCAAGAAAGACCTGGGCTTCTGTGTATGACTGGCTAGATGCATTAGATGCTGGCAATGTCAAGAACAAGCCATATTTCCCATACCTGTACTATCCTATCTCCCTCTTTTTCCCTGTGTGTCTATCAGCACCTGCATATTTTGTCAGAGGCGGGGAAAAGGCTATAATTCATAATCTCAGAACTGAAGAACAGAACTAATGCCTTCTTCCCTACCTTGAAGAACCTTTTGACAGAAGAAGAGACTTTGATGTTTCCTGTCTCCAAAAGGGTCTTTGAAAAATGTTGATTTAGCATAACTACTTGATTTTAATTTTAAAAATACTTTTTGTTCTGATTTCCTTTGAATAGCTTATTTCCAAATGTGTCACAGATCTCCTACTGTGTTTTGCCATGGCAACAAGCAATCCAAGGGCTCTATACTCAAAACCTCAAACCTTGTTTAACTGCTTAATGTTGTACAGTAACAGGATCACATTAACACTTTGACTCATTCCCATTTATCCTATCAGCATTAACACAGCAGATCATAGGCTTTGAGTTGAACCCTACCTCACTAAAGTTCACATTTGCAAGAAGCCCCTGCTCTTGTCTGAGGTTGAAATAGGTTGAGGTGTAGAACACCAATTCTGAAGAGGGGCTCAGGGCAGGACTCTGTGGCCGCTCCATACTGTGGATTTACATCTTTTGAACTAGCCTTTTTCTGTTTCTGGCACTTCAGGCCAGATGTTTACTCATACTTTTTATTCAGTCTCCAGCAACAGGCTGAAGCCATAACTAGCTCCTGTGGAGAGTGATCAATTGGACACACAATTTTTTGTCCAGAGATGCTTTTTCAACCAAGGACTGCTAGTTCAGCCATAAAATATGCAGACTCACAGGAAAGGGAAGGTGATTAATTTATAGTGCAAATCAGTACAGTGCCTACCATGCTCTAAAATGATCACTTCAGCCAAATGATAACTTCAGCCAATTTCACATCAGAAAATAATTTCAGCCTGCTCGCTTTGTACCTAAGGCTCCTTTCTATACTCATGTTGAATGGCTCCATTCTTCTAGGAATTTACAATATTGAAAGAAGAGAGAAAAGAATTCCATGATTCTATCAGCAAATCTGAAACTGGGCCCATTCATCATGAGAACATGGTCATGGGTGCAGAAGGTCCAGTGTAAGGTTGTCCTGCCAATTACATTCCATCATCTTAGTGGTATCTATTTTGAATTAGTCCTGGTTACAGTGGATGTGTCTACATGAGATGCTTTACTGTGCAGTAGACTAATCTACCGTGCAGTAAAGCGGCATTATGTAACCTTGCACTGAGCTACTGCACAGTAAAATAGGTTAATGAACAGTAAATCTACTACCCATATTTACTGTGCATTAGCTAATGTGCAGTGACACACATGTAGATGCTTACAAGAAGCAGTTTGCTCCTGGTCAGCCCAGGCACCAGGGGGCCCACTGCTGCCTGGCTAAGTCCTGATGTGGCAGGGAGACATGCCAGCAGAGGCAGCTGTCTCCCTGCCACATGGGGATTGGGACCATCTTGATCCCCACATGGCTAGGAGAGCTGTCCCGGCAGCCAGGACTACTGCATTCCCCCCCACCCCCAAACATGGGGATTGGAACCAGTCCTCCTGCCAGCCCCGGGCTGGCACCCAGGGGAGCCTGGAGCTCCCTCTAGCTGCTGCAGCAGGGCCGAGCAGGGCAGGGGAGAAAGGAACATCCCTGGTCTCAACTGCTCCAAATTTGCTCCCAAGCCAGAGCACATGTAGACCCTTTCCTGGGTGCAGTTTACTGCACCTTTTTTAATGTGCAGTAACCTTACTATGCATTAATAGTACATTCAGACGCACCCAGTTTGTCTTAAAACAATCCTTCAAACAATGAAAGTGACCCTTCATTGTCATTGACTGATCCAGTGAAATTATATATAGATGTTAATAACATCACTGGGTACACTGTCAGAATCAAAAGTGTTCAGGTACTACTGTGATGCAACTGAGATGAGATTCTAAATCATGGGTGGGCAAAATGCAGCCCGGGGGCTGGATATATGGCCCACCAGGCCATTCTATCTGGCCCGCAGGGCCCCTAAAAAATTTAGAAAATTAATATTAATCTGCCCTGGGCTGCCTGTCATGTGGCCCTCAATGGCTTGCCAAAACTCAGTAAGCGGCCTTCTGCCCAAAATAATTGCCCGCCCCTGTTCTAAATGGAAAAAAAAAGTGGACTTCCTATTACATTCAAGTCGAGCCCTAGAAGACAGTGTAAGACTGAGAGATGGAACTGAAAGTTTGAAATAAACCAGGATTAATCAATAACTGAAGTAACTATCCTATCTTCCACAGAAACAGTGCCGGTACTTTTCCTGAGGGGTGATACCAGAACATTTCATTGCTATTTTACTTGCAGAGAAATATGATGAAATAAAATCTATCAATTTTATTCTATTAATTTTAAGATTTTATTGATATACTATTATGCCCCAATACTATTACAGGTATTGGGTTAGGTCATGATGTATTTCAATGGGAGTTTTTTTGAGAAGGTCAGTATTTAAATGCAAGTTTGGTCAGAGGGTTCAATAGAGCTTGGTAGAAAGTCAGCAAGGACTGCGAGATCTGACTTGCTGCTTTTATGTTCATACTATGAACATGCATTCTCTACAGAAGCTGTTCCTATATGGGGCTGTAATTAAAACACGGAAAAGACTTGATTAACTAGAATGCATCAGAGCATGTCTATGCACAGGGAAAGGTTCAAATGCTAACAAAGATCTCTTCATAAATTGCTGAGTCCTACAACATATAGGTGCCAAAACTGGGACTCAGTTGGACCTTGGGGGATAACATTTCACTGCCACAGTCCTGTCGTTCCAATTAGAAAGAGTAAGTTAACAAGAAAAAGAAAGGAGGAACGATTTGGTCTGATTCTGCAGGGTTAATTCAAAAGCATTGTTCTTCTGGGCTCATTCCTGCACTCATAGGCTTTGCACAGAGATATGAAAAAATAAATTGTGTGACCTCTTAGCAGGACTAACATTAACACTATAGCTTAGACAGGGAGGCTGGGCATGAATGCTTGGAGGATGATTTCTACTATACCTGTGAATCCTATATATTTGCAAAAGAGTCTCCCCACTTTTATTAGAATTTTTTTACTTTACCTAAATTTGCACTGAGTTTATGGATTATGAAATTTATACATAATCTAATAATAAAGTGTAGTAATAAAGTGTACATTTTGGATGCCTCAACATAAACCCCATCAGTGCAGCCCAAATTCAAATATTTGGGTCATCCCTTACAAACCCTCTGAAAGCAAGGAGCTAGTTTGGTTTTATACCAGCGTACCTTGAACAGAATTTTGTAATATGACAAATCAGCATGGAAATACTAAGTAAATCACTCTATCTCATGTTTTATTGAGACAGACAGCTAGACAGATGTTAAGAGACTGAGATTAGTTCATTGATTTTTCTAAACAAGATCATGTAAAGATATGGAAAGCCCTGTCAGCATCCCACACCTCTGTAATTAGCACCAGTAATTAGACACTTAATGAATTTAGTGCTGACAGAAGGGTCCATATTGACAGCCACAGGGAAGCTTTGTGGTTATCCACAGGAGAAGTATAACAAGGCAAAGCCTGCATCAACTTTCTCCATGTTGTCCTGATGAAATCTCCCCAATCCTAAATTTAAAGGGAGCATATTTATGGGGTAAGAGGATAATTTTGGGGCCCACACTTACTCAAGCATTGGCCTAGACTGCCAAATGGAGTATCAGCGACTGTGTTGGGTGATATAGACACTCATCAGCTAAGACCTGGTGACTAGGCTCTGCCCATTGCAGCTCCTATGCAAAACAGAGACATCTTAAAGGCACTCTGCCATTCTCTCACCTCCCCCTCCTTTGTAGTGGGGCAAAGACCCTGATACAAAATCCAAGGGAGTTTTGCATCAGTGGAGCTAAGATTGGGTTTGAAGAAGTGTCTTAAACTGCATAGGCTTAATAGTGAGTTATTCAAAACTCTTAAGTCTATGAAAACTAGGCTTAAATCTGTTTATGTGATTAGGCATGATAATTATATATTACCAGGAATGATGTAAGGTAGTATCTCTTGCAGAAATAAGTCAAATACCTTAAAAAAGTCTAAGCATATTATGTCAACACAGTTATCTTCACCAGTTAAATCTGTGGTCTCATCAAAAAGCAACATGTTTGACTTTAATCATGCTTCCACCCTTTATGCTTTACTGAAGTTTTCTTTGATTTCCCCAATCTCCACTAGCCCACAGAAGCCTGGCAATTCCAAAGTCTATAGGTGAATTTGGCCTCCACAACCTGCATCCTCTGTTGTTTCCAACTCCTTCTCTTACCTCTGCGTTCACAGTGGGTGGCAGCTGAGTTTCATCTCATAGGCTGCTGACACACGTGAAAAAAAAATACCAAAAAGCACTTTACAATGAAGAGGAAGTGCACTGGTTGGGCCCAGCTCCCCAGCATCTGTATAGATCACACTGTTCAGCGTGGCTTTTTGGCACTTTTATCTAAAGCTGATTCAGGCAGCTATTAGATAAGTGCCAAAAAGCCCCACTGAAGTATGCAATCTATACAGATATTGGGTGAGCCAGGTCCAACTGACATGATGCCTCTTCTTGGCATGTGCTATGCTTGGTGAACGGCACACCAAGCTTAACATAAAACACTGGTTTTGGGGATCTTTTTTCACACCTGTAAACAGTTATAGAGATTTCCTATTTATCTATACCTTCCAAGAGCTTTTGCATATTTCCAGTTATTTTCCATTATGTTCCTACACTTTGTCATCTCTATATCCACATATAAGTACATCCTTATGACTTTTTTCCCCCTGGAGGCCCATGAGAACTTATGAAAACTATGAATATTAAAAAATAATCTTTGAGGACAGTGCCAGCAAATTAGCTCTTAACTTGTATCTACACTGTCACTGTTGCAAGCCTTACCTGCCTATGGAAGTTTCATTAGAAATATGGTCACTGTAGGTGAGAAGTATAAAAAAAACAAAACCTAAAGCAATATCATAGAGGTCGATTTACTACAAATTATGTTATTTGGATATTAACCAAAGACTTGGAGAGAGAGAAAAAATGCAGACCGTTCCATACTATATATGGAATATATGAGGGCACAGACATAAGTGACAATTTTTGCCCTATCTGGCCACAGAAAACAGTTTATAGCTGTGACCAAACACACATGCGTGGCTGCAAACAGCTTCAGAATAACTGATTGGGTGAACATCTGACCTTTCATTGCATGAGGTATCAGATTAAGATGTTTCAAAAGGTAGCATCTTTTGTAACTTGTGTCTGCAGGGCTCCCAGCCTGTTGCTATTTGCAGAATAGGAGGGGGGAAAGGGAGCAGAGGGAGCTCGGTCTGGGGGGGTTTCAGCTCCCCCTGGAGGATGGGGCAGGTATATTTCAGCCCTGCCCCCCAAGATAGGGGGCCTCCAATTTACGCACCCCACCTTTCAGCACCAGCTAGGGAGCCCAAAGAATGAGCTCCCTCCGCTGCCTTTCCCCCCTCCCATTCTCAAAACAGCATGCACTGACAGAGAGCCCTGCCCGTTGCTATGGGAACTGAGCTGTAGGTTCCCAATGCAGTGAGATTCTCCTCCCCCCTGGAACCAACAGTGAACTTCTGTTTGGTCCAGCATAGGGTTGTAACTCAGAACACTTTGCAGAAAACGCTTTGAGTTACAGCTGGGAGCTGCACTTCTGTCTGCACCCAAGTGCTCTGCTGAATCAGGGCTGTTGAGAGCCAGCCCTGCCTGTGAAGCTTCAGAAACAGCTAAAGGAAAAGCCTATTCTTTATTCCTCCCACCCACAAAGAATCTACCTGAAGACATACTTATTACTTGTCCTGGAAAGAAAAGTAGATTAAAATGCAACATAGAGAGAGGTTAACTAGTCATTATCTCCCTGCTTAAATCATTACTATTCATTAATGTACACAGACACGGGAATGAGCTATTTGTCAAAGTGGCACAGTCACTAATACCTGTGACTATTAGTAAAAGCACCTTAAAACAGGGCCCCCATCTACTGAAACCACAAATGGTATTTATATCTATTTTGGCAATTATATTATGAACATTTATTTTCTGTGCATTCAATGGAGGAAGTAAGCTTGCATTTTAACCCCATTTACTTTGTAAAAATTCTGCACAGAGCTGGAAGCCTGATCAAAAAGGGGTTGATGTTATTACTCAAGTATCTGAATCGAGTTTACTGTAGGTAGCTTGTGCTGAACTTCCTCCTGTTCTATTTTCCACAACAACAGCACTCAGTTCCACTGGGCTAGTTTAGTTCAGTGACAACAGCACATAACATCACTCCAAATAACCAGTTCCTTGGCACTGCATAGGTAGGCAAAGAAAAATGAGCAACCAGATGCAGACACTCTGGAGAAGCTGGAATACTCTTTTATGTTCCTAACAGAAAAATGTTTGAAGGTATTTACAAGGAAGTCTGACTCAAGCTTGTATTTCTGAGTGGTTACAGAGGTCTGGACCTGAGCCACACTCCAGTTTTTGCAAAAGATTTTATCTAAAAGCAACTTGTTAAAAAAAGCACCCCATAAGTACAGGCCTCCAGAATCAAACTTCCTCTAGCACCTTGGTGAGCTCTTTGAACCACAAGAGGATAACAACTACATACCTGGGGCCCCACAGAACAATTAATGAAAAGCTCCCACTGACTTCCATGAGCATTGAAGTCAATGGAAATGGGCCTTTAATTAGCTGTGTTTCCATCTAACTAGATCATTCAGTGAGGGAATGATGAAATGATCCTTCCCAAGGCCTTATTGCCTGGTGTCACTCATGCTTGTCATGCTCTCTGCCATGGATTTTTTAGGATCATAGGAAAGCTGGGCAGGAAGGGACATCACAAGGTCACCTAGTATAAGACAGGATCATCTCTTCCAAGTGTCTGTCCAACCTGTTCCTGAAAATTTCCAGGGAAGGAGATTCCCTAATTTCTCTGGATAGCCTGTTCCAATGTTCAGAATGGTTTAGGATGTTTTCAAACAGTCCATTCTTTGTCACTGGTGGCAATTTTCATCTAGGAGCCAACAGTGTGTGCTTGTTGCTAAGAAGGCTAACAGCATACTGGACTGTATTAGTAGGAACGATGCCAGGAGATCAAGCAAAGTGATAATTCCCCTGTCTTCTGCACTGGTGAGGCCATATCAGGAGTACTGTCCATTTTGGGCACCACACTACAAAAGGGATATGGACAAGTTGGAGAAAATGGTTAGGCAGCTGGGGCACTTGATTTTGAGGAGAGGCTGAGGGCACTAGGTTTATTTAGCCTGCAGAAGAGAAGACTGATGGGAGATTTGATAGCAACCTTCAACTACCAGGAGGGAGGTTCCAAAGAGCTGAACTGTTCTCAGTGGTGACCAATGACAGAACAAGAAGCAATGGTCTCAAGTTGCAGCAAGGGAGGTTTAGGTTGGCTATTAGGAAAAACTCTCACTAAGAGGGTGGTGAAGCACTGGAAGAGGTTACCTAGAGAAGTGGTGAAATCTTCATCCTTGGTGGTTTTTAAGGCTCAGTTTGACAAAGCCCTGGCTGGAATTATCTAGTTGGTGATGGTCCTGCTTTGAGCAGGGGGTTGGATAGATGACCTCCTGTAGTCCCTTCCAACCCTAATTTTCTATGGTTTTATGATTCTATGATTTATGGCGTCAGTACTCAGACTGGCTCTTGCACCTGGTGGGAAGATTACGAAGCAAACCATTGCACTGCTTTTCCAATGGATTCTAACTTCTTGGGGCAGAATATCTTCCCCAAGAAGTCAGAATGTTTTCAGAATCCATTATTAAAGGCTTCAAGAAATGCTATATACCCAATGCTATAGATGGAACTAAAGACTATGCTTATAGGAAAATGATGGAGAAGATGAGAACAATGAAGAGAATGGAGTGTTAGAGTGAGGAGGCATGTGAAGGCAACCATTCCTAAGTTGTAGGATCTAAAGAAGGAGTAGTACTCATCAGGTTCTGGACAGAACTTGTTATAGATTAAGTTAAGTTAATGTTCAAATTAAATTGAAGCTAATACTGAATTTATGACTTACTGGTATTGCTATAGTTTCTTTTCAGTAGGTCTTTTTTTTTTTAAATACCAAATTAAAATGTTTCCATATATGGAATCTAATTTTTTTGGGGGGGGGGTCACCTTAAATTCAAGTCATCTTAGATTTGAGTAAATATGGTAAATGGCTACCCTAATCCCTCATAGGATTGGTTTGAACCATGAGCAATGATCCAGGTAAAGATTTTGTTTTAGCTGAACCTTTTTGCTGTATAATTATTGTTAGCCAGAGCACGATGCCTTTGAAGCCAATGGCAACTCTGCCTGTTACGTTTGTCCTATGGACTTCGTAAATAAATGATGCCAGCAACAAGTGTGAGAGAGAGAGCTGCCAGACTGGCAGGCACAGAATATACTGTAAACATAAACTAAAACTGTACATGCATTGGCATTAGCAGATTCAACAGAAAATGATTTTAGATTCACAAATGCAGATTCAACATATTCACATACCTCACACACAAAACCCATATTAATGGGGCCAGGATTTGTCTGCAGGGTGCAGTCACTTTTGTATTGCTGTGTTACGTTGTACCACCTGAGGTAGTGAAGAAGACGGGGAATTGTACTATAGCACACACTATTACTGTGAGATGGATATACTTGCTGTCGCTGTATTTTTAGAACATTAACATTTATGGAACTCATCAAACAAAGCCAAGCTGGAAGTTAATCTTTTCACTTGGATGTGTATTAACTTCATACTTTCACAGAATCTGGGACCCTTTCTAGGGTGCATGCAGACTTTCAGGGAGGTTAGGAAGAGGTTAGATCAAGTTAAAAATAGCCACCTGATCTAAGTCAGGATGGACAGGTAGTGTGGGGGAAAGGGGGCTTGTGGAGGATGTGGCCCAAGCAGGGTTGGGGGGTTGAAGGGTAGTAGGGGTCTGTGAGGGGGATCAGAGGATCAGGTGGGGGTCTATGGGAGGTATTAGGGGAGCTGGGGGGGTGTTGGTGGGGTCTGGGAAGGTTTGGCAGGATCAGGGGAGCTTGCAGGGCCCACAAGGGGATGACGAGATGGTGGAGGCTCTCTCCCCCACTTTCTGGGGACTAGGGGATGTTTTTAGCACCTTGATGCCCCCCCAGACAAACAACCACCCCAGTGAATGAATCCCCCCATCCTGTCCACCCCTCCCACCACTGCAACTTACTTGCTCAGTTCCTGGCATTGGCAAATGCCATTAAAACCAGCACTGGGAGTGACTTGTGGGATATGGGGTTTGGTGGGCTCAGGGGGCCCCATTGTTGGTCTGTGGAGGGGCGGGGTATGGAGAGGGGCAAGCACTGTAGATGTAGGGGTAGAAGGACAGAGCCAGGAGGCTAAAAATAGCTCAGTGCCAGAAAGCGGCTAAGAAAAGCATAGCCCTGATTCTAGGGCCTGCGGATAGGCTTTTCCAGACCTGGGCCTGTGCTGGGAACTGTACAGAAGTTCAGGGCAGTTAAATCAGTCTAAAAATGTTCTACTTGATCTAAGTTAGGTGGGCCTCAGAGACAGAATTAAATTGGATTGGGTCAGTCTTTTTAAACCAATCTAACTGGCCTGAACTTCAGTAAGTTTGCACTAAGATCAACCCAACTAGTGTAAGCATAGGTGATGCGTAGGTGAGGCACGTGGCAAGGGGGCATGTGCCCCCCTGACAGGGCCACTGGCGGTGGTGTCTGTGGGAGCTTGCTAGCTCTGGCCCCACTGCTGATGGCAGCACCTGCAGGTGCCCCCCCACCCAGACTCAGGAGGCACCAGCTGCCCATGAGTGTAAATTCTGCCCCTGGGTGAATTAAGTTAGATTGGGTAGACATTTTTAATGTAATCTAATTTCCCCTTAACCTCCCCAAATATCTGTACCTAGCTCTAGAGTCTGGCAGATATGACAGATGCATTGCAAGAAATATGTGACAAAAGAAAGGAGCCTCACAAAGCAAATGGTGCGCATGTAACTGCAGAGTAGAAATCCAGGCATCTCTAGCTACTGGCTTGCTCTCCTCCACCTTGTCAGCTCTGAACACTTCTTTTGTAGGGGAAGGTGGTTTGAAACAGCAGTGCTAAAGAGGGAAGTTATCATTATTCAGCTACACTCTACGGTAGCCTGGCTTAAGTCCATTGCTCTCTTCTGAGAACTGCATCTCCTGAGGACTGAAATCAAGGAAGTCTTCCAAATTACACCTGGCAACACTTCCCAAAGCTGGCTTATTTTTAGAAAGAGCTGTGATTAATAAAGGGATGTACTGTTTATATGGTCCATTGTTAAGAAAACAAAACTAAAGTATCTTGAGTGAAATGCTTCACACTATGTATTTTCAAATGGTTTAAAATCCTCACCTCAAAGCCGGGCTCCCCACTTACTAGCATTTTCTTAGGTTGTAGAAGAAATAGGGTGCATTTCTCTTGACTTAGTCATTTAGCACAAAAGTCTGTTTCTTGTAGCTTTTTAGATGGTATATTGAAAAGGTTCACCAGTCAGAATGGCTCAGGACCCTAATAATGCAAAAGTCTTGGACTTTGTCTCAAGCACCACCTCTTCCAGGAGATAAATTCCCCAGAAAAGCCATTCCCACCTCTGGCATTTGGCCAAAATACTACAGTCGTGTGCATAACCTGCAGCAGGGAAGGAAAGGGAGAGAGAATTGTCACAACACACTATCACAACTGGTGCCTGTGAACAAATATTAAAGTATTGGAGTTTGACAGAATTTACTCCACCCCTGATGCCGTCCTTCAGAATCCTTTATATGCCAACTAATTCATCTTTATCCCCAACATGAAGAAGTTAAGTAATAGCACTATGGTGACACAGCAAGATTAAATAGTGGTAACTTTGCCCAAGGCCACAGGGGGAGTTGGCATCAGAACCATAACCAGCACTCCAGCCCTGCCTGCCCCTCAGCCCTGTGATCAAGCTGCTAAGTATCTGTCTCTAACTATAAAAGCAGTACATAGCATTGGCAGCAAAGCTGTGTCTTGTCAAGGGGCGTGGTGGGGGAGAAGGGCTATAATGATACGTCTTTACTTGTGATTCTGTGTTTATATTTGTATCTCAGGTACATTTATAGGGCAAACATTTGAAAAGTGATTGGAGAGGAAATCACTGGGAGTGAGGTGAACAGGTGCTATAGAACATCCCACTAGACAAGGCCATTAGGCCTTTTAAAACATCAAAATACCTGACAATCTGGCTCCATATACCAAATTTTCTCAAAAATGTGACATGAGAGAAATTTGAAGTCACTTGGGTGCTTTTGAAAATGTTGTCCACAGCAGTCACTTTGCTGCCCAAGTTTGTTCTAGGAAGTTACTTTTTTTTATACCTTGCTTCAGTCCATTGTAAATCTTTTTATTGTGTTAATGAAATCTTGTTGTACTGAACACTGAGTTGTAAATCTACTCTTTTCTCATCTTCACTGGCAACTGTTGCTCCAGAGCTGTACATAGAGATCTTCCTAAAATAGTTAGAATCGAGCCAAAAGGCATTGCAAGAGCTAGTGTCTGTTCCTCCAACAGAACGCCATAGGCTGGTCACTAAGAGCTATCACTTGCTCCAGCCCTCTTAAATCCCAAATATTATTTTCTAAGGCCTCAGTCCCCAAGCATTTAAGACTTAATGACACATCTATAGGTGCATTAATGCACTTTTCCTAATGCATATTAAATTTACTACCTGTAATGTGAGGTACTTAATAAATGCTCATTAGGCTGCCCTATTTTACTGAGCATTAGTGTAATAGCATTTTTTTACGTGCCACTTTAATGTGCAGTAAAATAGGCTAAATTAGGCATTAAAACACACGTGTAGATGAACCCAGTAAATGTTAATTTATAAGTGCTGTCAATCAGCTCCCCTCCCACAGAATCAGCTACTTAATATTAAAATAATTACGTGTAAGCAGTTTAAGCACAGAAACATGTTCCATTTAGCTCAGCCATTTTAAGTGTCTCAGTTTCAACACAGTAAATTGTGCTCCATTACTGCAATTATTTATGCCAGTGACACAATTTTGTGAAATGACAGGTTTTCAATCACAGCCTATTAGGTAGGCAAGAGCATTTGCAGAGCAGCTGTCAACATGAAAAATGCCAGCTGGGGTTGAATAATGCAAACCAGATGAAGTACCCATTTGAAATGTAGATGTTCTCAGATCTGGGATTCAAGCTTCCACTCACCCACTCAAGTTGCCAGGTTCTGTCCGCTCTGCTCAGTCCTCAGGGCTCTTGCTTCCCTGAGCCTGCATTGAAGTGGGATGGTTGGTGGGAAAGACACTGACCTGTTCTGTTGTGTTTCTTGGCACGTTCTTTCCATTCTAGTGTTAGCTTACACTAGAAAAATGCTGACGACAGGTGCTGAGTCTGATTTAGTTGCAAGCATAAATGAGAACCAGCAGTCATTTTTTAAACCTGATGTTAAAACCCCAGTTTTCTAGCACAGGATGCTTTCTAAAGCACTAGACTGGAGAGTGTTTCAATCCTATTCTTTGACCAGTCACCACTAGGTTGCTGAATTTTAGTTCCCAGAGTACTAAACATAGATGTTCCTGAGCTTCCGTTGCTCTGACACAGTCTGTCTCTCTTTCTTTGGCAGGCCCTTGCTGGACATAAGCTGTCTGTCAGTTATCCCGTCATAGCAGTAGAGTATCATGGGGCACCCAGTTTTCTTAGGTCCCCCAAGCAAGACCTGACATGTAAAGGCACCCCAATAAGTTAACCATGCCCTTACAGAGCTCCACTCTTGGGGGGCACTTTAGGCTTAGAGTTCATCACTCTGGGGACACGAGATAGTGGCAACAGATAACAGAGAGATTTAGCAAAGGTTTCTACTACAAGTATGAATATCACAAGAAATATAGAGATTTTTCCTGTCACTTTGCGGGGTCTGGGGCATTTTGTGTGTTTTGGAACTTTTCAGCATCTTTGGCTGGTCCTGTAGTCAAAAAATACACAAAACCCCCCAAAACCTCTCCCTCCAAAAAGGTGGTGTTTCTCTTCTGTTTGGGGATTTCCCCTCTTTGCAGACCATACTAGTTCTTTGGTTACAGCAACCTTCTTTAGCATTGTCTTGCACAGGTAGACATATTAAAAGGACAATTAGTCTTGATAAATCGCTCACCCCTCAGCCTTTCTCCTTAGCATAAGGAAAATGAAGCAAAAATATAACACAAATAATCACAAGGGCATAGAGAACTCAAACCTCAAGCAGCATTCATAAACTGCCCAAAGAGAGACCCATTCACATACCATGGCCGTGGTACAACAAGACATGTCCTATGGGTCAGCTCTTTCTCCTCTGCATGAAGAGCTCCTTGATTTCCACTTTCCCATAACCTTCAGCAATGCCAAGTGCAGTTGAGAGTCACATAAGAGGAAGGGAAGGTACGGAGATGAGAAAGAGAAGCTTATAGTAGGGCAACTAAATAAACTATGAGGTACCAAGGGTAGTACAGAAGAGGTCCCATCTTGCTTCTCAAGATGTCTCCTAGAGATGCATCCAGGCATGGAGGCTAGCATTCAGCAGAAGCAACCATCACAATAGGGCTAGTTGTTACGCCACATCTGCCCAATTTCTAGGCAGCCTGGAGCCAGGGGAAACGTGGCCACAGACTCATGGGCCATTTGCTGTATGGTCCACACCCCAGCTACACAAGCTGTGTGGGCAGCCCACCTCCCCTCCCCTGCAGTGTGTGCAACCCAACATCGTCTTTTGCTGCGTACACAGCAGAGGCACCCTGGTATCCCTGTGGCATGTGCAGTGCAGGCATCCTAGCCTCCTCCCCCTGAGCTGCACCCCACTGACTTCAGGACTCAGGGCCGGGCGTAGCTGCTGAAGGAGTTGCCCAGAGACTCCAGCCACTACAGCAATAGGGAGAGTGGCAGCCACAGACTGAATGTTAAGCCCTCATGGGCCACATGGCCCACCAGTTGGATAGTTTTGTATTAGCCACCAGTCCTGGACCAGAAGGTAGATGCAACACTGAAGGCCACTCTGCATGAGGATTCAGTGTAGACTGTGCCACTGGAAACTGTAAAAATTGGCTGTGTATTAATATAATAAAAACTTTCATGTTTTGTCTTTTTCCCCAACCAGCAGACGGAAAAAGACCACCCCACCCAAACTACTACCTCAGACAAATCTTTGAGGAATGCCCTACAGCTCAGGTTGTAAAGGACAAGCAGGAGGAAATTAAGTCCAGAGCTGAGCAGTGCCTATAGATAATACCTTCATGTAGTACAAATCCCTGACCACAATGAGAGGAGCAGACAAGAGCACAGAGCGAACTTTTTATCAAGCTGCTGAAGCTGAAATAATATAGTGAAGCCACCAAAGCACACCATGTGAAGACTGTTAGACATCTTTAGTAACAGCTTTAGGAAAGCTAAAGATTTACAGACTGGCCCTATATTCTTGTTTAGTGTCTACAAGGGGATGTTGATGCTACTTAGAGATAGTATGTGGTACTGTAAAAAAATTAAATAAAACCAGTGGCAATAAGAATTAGTGCTCAAAGAGGGCTGCTCTGTCCTAAAGAATGAATCTCATCGATGTGTTACTAGACCTTCAGAAACTGTACTGACTGAGTCAGAAGCTGGAGGTAACGTTATTTGCAAGCAACAAGTTGTCTCTGTTGTTCATGACAGTCTCCCAACATGTCTACTGTACAAGACCCATCGGCAGAATGTACTTTGATAAGAATAGTATGGGCTTTTTTTCAAGCTGCTGAGGCTGAAATAGTATAGTAAAGGCACAGAGACGTGGGACTGAAAAGAAAATTATCATTGCATATGACCTTTCTTAGTTCTTGAAAATGCTGCAGGACTTCCTGGAACATGAAGAAATTTGCAACAACAGCTCTTAATTAGAAGGAAATGTTAAGGTTTTGACTGCTCAGGTGCTCATTTGGTTATGATTTTCAAGTCCTAAAGATAAATTGGGATCTCATATACAGTTTAACTGAAAATGAATCGGAGCTAAAATTATATACTACACCACCAAATTAGTGTGAAGAAACGTGAAGGTTATGCTTTCTTTTTTTTCCCTTAGACTCTGAATAAGATTCCTAGTTTTGGCACCCAGCTGAGTCTGTGCAAGATTATTGGAGAGATGCTAGAATTCATTAAAATGAATTATACATCAAGATGATTCCCTTTGGTATCCAACAAAACCTTGCTAAAATACATAGGCCAAAGCCTGAAATTTTTGCTCAGTTTCTAAAAAGTTACCACTGTGATGTACACGGTAAACACACAGTATATGGTGAGTGCCTAGAAATGGATAGCAATGTAGCTAAAACCCTTTTGAGGTCAGAATTTTACCTAGATGAGATTTTTGGCCCAATCCTGCAGCTGATAGTGCTGAAGGGGACCACTGCACCCACATGAAGTAATGAGGCCCCCAGCAAACACAGCTGTTCAAACTACCAAGGCAGAACAGGAGCCTAAGTGGGCAATGTATGAACCCAGCCCTCCCAGAAGTTGAAGACATAGGACCAAAACCACAAGATGATTTAGGATTGAAATGTTGGTTGCAGCATCTAACTTTTAGGAACCCTGTTACTGTAGCAAAATCCATAGCCCCAAGTTAGGCTAATTGCTTTGCTGAAATCAGTGTACCAAACACAAACCTTAGCACCTTCCACCCCAAAATATCATTCTCCTAAGGAGATGGGGCTCATCTTTCATCAGACAAAGGAGAGGGTTGAACTTAACTTTCCCATATCATCATGAGTGATCTTGTGATGGAGGCAAGGCAGGTGCCAAAACAACCAGCTCTTCCTCCTTCAGCTAGGGCATGGTCTTATTTAAGTGTTCTCTGGTATTGCCTAAAAATTGGGCCCCTCCTCCAACACAGGTGAAGAAACACCTACCTTTGTGGATCCTGATGGCTGCTATGTAGAAGCCGGTGGCTGATCAGTATGCTTCAGCCTAAGGTGCCTCCAACACTGTCCTTTATACCCCTACAGAACTTCTTACTGATGAAAATGTTGGGACCTGCAGCCGATAGGCTCCTCTTGGGTTATACAGAAATTCAGCAGGGATTTTGAGGACCAAAAGTTTTGTCCATAAAATGGAAGTCAAGTAGGGCTTAGGTGCCTAAGTCCTTTTGTGGGTCTAGCACTTAGCAGAGATAAGCACTTAATATTCTGATATGTAAGAGACAGGGATTTTTGCATGCTGCTTTAGGTTTGAGGAACCTCAGCTGGGAAGAATGATTATGAGGCACCTCAGACCTCAAGAAGGGTATACTGCATTCAAAAACTTGTCTAAGTCTACCCCAACCATATAGCTGGTCCAAGCACTGAGTTAAAGAAGTGCCAACAGTGGATCTCAAAAAGGGATGCCGCCACATTCAAAAGATATCATCCACAAAAGTCCTTGCCTCTTGCATATTGCCTGGACCATCATGGCTAATATTCTAATATTGCAGTACTTAGTCATGTCATATCCAGACTGTATGCATCTCTTGCAGAACTGAGGACTGTATAACTGAGCTGGAACTAATCCAAGAGCTAGAACTAGTCATATAATTAGAGAAACAGACTAGTAGGCCTGGAAGGGACGTGATCTAGTTCAACCCCATGTCTGAGGCAGGACCATCCCTATCCAAACCATCTCATGCAAATACTTGTCTGCTAAAACTACACAGTCAACCCTGTTGCATTGCTATAAAGCATAGCAAACTAACCTGTCATAGGCAAAACAAGGGGACAACAGTGGTCGTAGATCAGTGGGCACATCTACACATGCATTTGATCTGAGATCAGTTTACTTGCAAATAAACTGCTTGTGAGTAAACACTCCCGGGAAGGCATCTGTACATGCAGGGATATGGGAGCAGATTTGCTGCTCTTAGCTGCTCCCACTTCCTGCAGCCCTGCAATGGACCCCTGCCACCACCAGGGGGAGCTCAAGGGCCTGACAGGAAGCATGGGGCCAGGAGACAGCTGTCTCCTGGCCAGGGCTGGGGCATTGCTCCCTGCATGGACAATGTCCTCCTGCCCCAGCAGCAGAGAGCTCCCAGCTGTGGCTCCCTGATTGGGGCAGGGGACTTGGAAAGAGCTGTAGAGGAGGGACAGGTCCAATCGGAAAATGGGCCTTGGACCTGCTCCTAACCAGGACAGGAAGATGGACATCTTGTTCCCTGCTCAGCTTCATGAGTGTGGAGATGGGTAGGGAGCAGGCTGGGGAGCTTGTTCCCTGCTCAGTTCCATGAGTGTGGAGCTTGGTGGGGAACAGGCTGGGAAGCCTGTTCCCCACCCAACTTCACAATCACAAAGCTGGGAGGGGAACAGGCTCCTCAGCCCCTGCCAGCAGGGAGCTCCCAGCACCAGCTTCACAACTGCGCAGCCAACACTGGGAGATACTTATCTGACCAGCTGGGAGATAAAGATCTCCCAGACCTTGCTCCCTGGTCTCGATCTTGGAATGGGGAGCTTGGAGATCCCTGTTGCAGGGGTACATAGTCTCCACATAGGCTCTGGTGATGAAGTCTGCCCCGGCAGCAGGCAGTGCCTGGGAGCAGAGAGCAATCTCCTGCTCCCTGGTGGCCGGCTGACCAGGAGCAGAGTTGCTTCCGGTCAGGTGTTTACATGAGCACTACTCCACAGTAACTACTCACAAGCATATTTGCTACTTGCATTTGCAGGTAGCAAATTTACTTGTGATTAGTGAGGTTTACTGCACAGTAAGCATGTGCACGTGTAGACAGACAAGCTTACTGCACAGTAAACTGTTACTTCTCGGTAAAGGTCCTCATGGAGACATGCCCAGTGATTCTGAACCAGCATTCCATGAGATCTTTTTAAAGGTGCCACAGGGAGCTGTGCAAACTGGCCTTGTAGTGTTTGCACACCTAACGTGTGATTCACAAGATAAACCCAGAGATTTCAAATAGGAATCCAATAGTGTCAAAACCATTCTGACCTTTTGCGATCTTTCTGAGCGCTTTGCAACAGTAGAATTTCTCTTTTATTTTTCCGTAGTCAAAAAGAAAAAAAAAAGTGAAAGCTAAGACCTGGCATGTTCTGAGCTGTGTTTTCAGTCTAACAAGGGGTATCTTGAGTCTAAAAAGGTTGAGAACCACTGTCATAAAACCTTGTTTTTCTGTTACTGTTCAGGCTGGAAACACTGATCACAGCCAGTTCTATAACCAACCCAAACGTAGAAGAGAAAGAAAATTAACTGTATCTAGTTTGTACTTCAGAACAAAGTCACATTCAGGTTTTCATTTAAATTTCAGGTCAGTTCTTAAATTCTCTCAGGTCACCATGAATGCTTTGTTGAGTAAACCCTTCCTGGCAGCATTATTTCTTCTTCAGGCAATAATTTAACTGAGAGTTTTGTAAGAAAGGTTGATGTCAAGATCTTCAATAGTAATGTTTCTTAATTTATATTAATACACAGCTTGGTTGTGTATTGGTTAGACTTAAATACAATATAATGCAAAATTGTCCTAGATCTGAATTGCAAATTCATTGTCGTGTATACTAGGCCCTAGATCAGTGAATCTCAGCTGGGCTTCTGTGAGATCCCTTCAGGGGTGCTGCAAACAGAGGTGCTGTTGCCACAGAGGCATCCAGGTACAACTACTCCATGAACAGGGCTCTCTGATAACCCAAAAGCACACAGAGCTGGCTCAGGCTGTAGTCCTTCCCCACCTGTCTCTGCCCCTCCCACCCTGCCCCCCACTTCTCTCAGACCCATAAGTGTGTGGGACAGTTCAACTTGCATGCCTCTGCTTCCAGGAGTGTAGAAAGCAGGACTAGAAAGGGCTACAGCCTGAGCCAGCTCTCCTGTCTTGTTTTAGAGTTAGCAGAGGTTATCCTGAGCTAATGCAGCACGCGTGTGTGCACATGCCACAACCCTTCCTAGGCTGGCTGTGCAGTGGGCATGTGGGGCAGTTTTACTTGGACACAGTAGTAGCATCCAGTTGAGAAGCACCAAGGTAAATTGAGGCAGCACCAACAGTGATTCCTAACCAGCAGTGCTACTATATTCAAAAAGGTGGTAGAGGGGTGCCGTGACTGAAAAGGTAGAGACCCACTGCCCTAGGTGAACTACAGCAGAGCTGCAATTGCCTGGCTGTTTTGCTGGAAGAATTAAAAAGAAAAATCTGAATTTCCACTTCACCCTATTTTCTAATCCAACTCAGTGCACAGAAATTACATCCTAGTGTTGATCCCATTATTATCACTGCTTAATTTGGAACAAGCAACTGTCACAGTGATGAACACTGTTTTTCCTTATCTTCATTACTTTTTCAGCTGCTGCCAAATATCTACTGAATGTATCAAGTAGATTATTATGGTGTCGCCATTTATGACACTATTATTCTTTTGTTAAGCTTTTGTCAGCACTGTTAATATAAACCTCTGTATGCAGGGCCCTATAACAGGGAAGTAAAAAAGTTTGCTCCAGGGCTAAAGGCTTTGCATAGTATGTCTCAGCCAGTGATTTTTTTTTTGTAAAATCAATTTTCTTTAAAAAACAAAATGTATTTATTTTCTCAGTTTAAAATAGTTTGTGTGTAACACTATCTGTCTCATAGCCTTTGAACTGGAAATTCTTAATAGTAATCCTCTTTCAAGTTCAATAGTGGGAGCTTTTATACTTCATCATGTTGTAAGATATATTGCAAATTAGAGGATGTACAATGTACATCAATGTTCCAGAAATCTAATCCTGGCTGTGCCTTCCTGACTCATTGTGTAACCTTGGACTAATTACCTAGAGTGTTAGAGGTATCTAGGGGCTGCAAGAGGCAGATGGACACCTTGCTGGGTTTTCAAAAGCAGATAGGCCCTTTGGAATCAATGGAAATTAGGGGTCTGGGTGCTTTTAAAAATCCTCCTAAATGTCCATGTATATCCTTAGGCGCCTAAGTACCTGTTAAAAGCTGCCCCTATTTTCAATGCTTCTGCTCACCTTTCTGTATCATGGGTATAATAAATTAACATTTGTCTGCCTCAGAAATTGGGGAACCTAATTAGCATTCATCAAGCCCATCCTTTCTCTTCAGTGGAAAGTGCTATGTGAGCATAATCACGATTATTAAAATAAAAAGAAATCTGGACAAACACGGGTTTCTTCCTCCTTATGACCTTTAGCACCATCGTATCTGAGCACCTCCCACACATCCCTCAGGTTGTCTTCAAAATGCTCTTGCTGATCTACTTTATTGATTTATGAAAGAATACATTTCCCTGAGTTTTCCTCCCTTGTGAAACTCAGCAATGAGCTAACAGCCACAGGCTTTGATCTGAGTGAGAGAGGATATTTTCCACATTTCTCTGACAAATTAGAATGATAAACTGACACTAGGGGCCCTATTCCAGATCCTAGGGATTATATGTGGATTACATGGTGGAAGATAAAAGATGAGAGACAGCAGTTCACCTAAATGTTTGAAAAGCAGAAAAAGGTGTTAATAAACAGAGGAAGCACTGCTGCAAATCAGGCATAGAAGCTCTAAGAAAGGCTTGGTTCATATTTAAAGAAAAGGGCTATTCTGTTTGTTTAAGTGCCATCACCAGCCATTGGCAAGAAGGAAAGAATCCCATCATTTTGAGACACCATCTATGTTAATTCCAAAAGGACCTCTTTTCAACTCAAATTTGGTATCTCCTTTACTTATATTGTCATAAGTGATTTACCTCAAAAATGCAGAGTCATGAACCTGAAACTAGAGAGAGATTGCACTGTTTAAAGTGTCCTATGTTGAATATGTCTCACATGTTAGATTTTGGTCACACGTTGTAGCCATATCTGCAAAAGCAAGCAGCCAGGCAAAAAGATGTTGTAGCATGTGAGACATGCAATTATGAGTCTGGGCAGTGTCTTCAGTTATGTGGATGGAGCGGAAAGGTTGTATCCTAGTGGTGATGCAGAAAGAATCTGCAAGACTGAAACAGGTGTGGGCATCGACACCACAGTCGCCTAATTTCTTAATGAGAATGGGGTGAGACAGTGTCGAAGGCCTTCCTAAAGTCCAGAAAGACTACGTCCACTGCGACACCTGCATCCAAGGATTTTGTGACCTGGTTGTAGAAGGCCACCAGGATGGTCTGACAGGACCTGCCCCTAATGAACCCACGTTGGTTGACCCTAAGCATAATCTCCCCTGCTGGTCCCTCGTAAATGTGTTCCTGGATAATTTTCTCAAAGAGCTTCCCTAGGACCAAGGTAAGACTAACAGACCTGTAGTTTCCTGGGTCCTCCTTCCTCCCTTTTTTGAAAACGGGGACCACATTGACCCTTTTCCAGTCTTCTGGCAGCTCACCAGAGCACCATGAGTGCTCGTAAAGCTGTGTCAGGGGTCCTGCAATGACCCCTGCTAATTCCCTTAGCCCTTTGGGGGGGGGGGAAGATATCAGGACCTGCTGATTTGAACATGTCTAGTCCCACCAGAAGTTCCCAGAATAGGTCCTCACTGACCCTGGGCCTGGCTGCACCTCCCCCGGGTCCATCGGGGATCCTGGTGGGGGGAATGACTTGGTCCCTGCTCAGAAAAATAGAGGCAAAGAAGTTGCTGAAGTGGTTAGCTTTGTCATCTGGTGGGACCTCCAGATTTCCTAGCGTGTCCTGCAGAGGCCCCACATTACCTGGTACTGTCTTTTTACCCCTTATGTATTTAAAAAAGGACTTCTTATTATCTTTGATCTGGGTCGCTAGTCCCTAATCTGTCTCCACCTTAGCCTTCCTAACAGCCCTCCTACAATCTCGAGCAATGCAGTTATGATCCTTCTTGGTGATGGTCCATCCCTTCCATTGAATGTACGCCTCCTTTTTAGCTTTGAGACGTTCCTGGATGCTTTTGGTGAGCAATGGGGGCTTTTGAGCACTCTTGCCCCCTTTGATCCACGTCAGGATTGTCACCCTTTGGGCTTGGAGGATCGTCTCCTTAAGGAACGACCACTCTTCTTGGACTCCCAGCTCCCCTCCCTTCTGGGACCTCAGTGCCTCCCCAACTAGTCTCCTTTCCTCATTGAAATCCACCCTCCTGAACTCCAGAGCTGTTGCCTTGCTGCAGGCCTTTGACACTCTGCGCTGGATGGTGAATTCCAGCAGGCGATGATCTCTATCGCCCAGGTGGTCGAGAACCCGCAGTCCACTCACCAGGTCGTCGCCTGTGGCCAGGACCAGGTCCAACAAGGCATTTCCCCTGGTGGGACTGTGTGCCTCCTGAGTTAGATGGAGGTCCTATATCTCAGCTAGGAACCTAAGTGAGCGGTCAGACCTGTCTGACTGCTCTTGCCAGCAGATGTCCGGATAGTTTAGGTCACCCATGATGACCACGTCCCTTGACTTTACTGCCTCCACGAGCTGATCTGAGAATTCCCGGTCCAGCTCTTCCCCCTGGTTGGGTGGCCTGTAGTAAACCCCCACCATTAAGTCGCTCTCCCCCCAACCCCCTTGTTTTCTGACCCAGAGCACTTCAGTCTGCCCCACCTCTGACCCAGTGCTCTTTGTTGAGGATGTGTATTGCTCTTTGATGTAGAGCACCACACCCCCATCTTTCCTCTCCATTCTTTCCCTCCTGTCCAGCCTATAGCCCTTGATGTTTACTGCCCAGTCATGCGTTGGATCCCACCAAGTTTCAGTGAGCCCCACTATGTCTGGGCTTGGATTAGCTAGCAGGAGGGCACGTTCCTCCTGCTTGTTCCCCATACTACGAGCATTAGTGTAGAGGCATTTAAGGCCTCCTGAAGGTGTATGCACCACCCCCCTAATCCCAGGACTATCTGGGCCCCTATCTCTTACCTGGGTATTACTTGTGCTCATCACCTGTCCTGGTTGGGCTGTTCTTGTGGGTGGCTCTTGGTTTGGTGTTCCGTGGTTCCCTCCGTCCTCATCCTCCCCTTCCCCCAATGAGCCTAGTTTAAACTATAGGCCCATCAGTCTTACCTCAATCCTGGGGAAACTCTTGGAGAAGATCATCGAGGAGCACATCTGTGATGAGCCAGCATCGGGGATGATGCTCAAGGGAAACCAGCACGGTTTCATTAGGGGCAGGTCATGTCAGACCAACCTGATTGCCTTTTACGATCAGGTCACAAAAGCATTAGATGCAGGTGTCGCTGTGGATGTAGTCTTTCTGGACTTCAGCAAGGCCTTTGACACTGTCGACCACCCCATCCTCATTAAAAAACTAGGCAACTGTGGCATTGATGCCTACACAGTCAGATGGATTGCAAATTGGCTGAAGGGTCGTACTCAGAGGGTGGTGCTGGATGGGTCATATTTGATCTGGGGGGAAGTGGGCAGCGGAGTCCCTCACGGCTTGGTCCTTGGGCCTGCGCTGTTCAATTTCTTTATCAGCGATTTGGATGACAGGGTGAAAAGCAACCTGTTTAAATTTGCTGATGATACCAAAATTTGGGGTGAGGTGGGCACGCTAGTAGGGAGGGAAAGACTGCAGCAAGACCTGGATAGGTTGCAAGGGTGGGCTAACAAAAACAGGATGCGTTTCAATACAGACAAGTGCAGGGTGTTGCACTTGGGCAGTAGTAACCAGCAGCACACTTATAAGATGGGAAACTCCCTTCTTGAGAGCACGGAGGCAGAAAGGGATCTTGGAGTCATCATTGACTCCAAGATGAACATGGGCCGACAATGCGAGGTCACTGTTGGCAGGGCTAACCGGACCCTATCGTGCATCCACAGGTGCATCTCACGTAGGGCCAAGGAGGTGATCCTCCCCCTCTACGCAACACTGGTCAGGCCATAGCTGGAGTACTGTGTCCAGTTCTGGGCACCCCACTTCAAGAGGGATGTGGACATCATTGAGAGGGTCCAGAGGAGGGCCACCCGCATGATCCAGGGACAGCAGGGCAGACCTTACAATGAAAGGCTACGGGACCTGAACCTGTTCAGCCTTCACAAGAGAAGGCTGAGGGGGGACCTGGTGACCATCTATAAACTCACAAAGGGGGGACCAGAAGGGTTTGGGGGAGACCTTGTTTCCCCTAGCGCTCCCCGGGATAACAAGGAATAACGGCCACAAGTTGTTGGAGAGTAGGTTTAGATTAGACATCCATAAGAACTACTTCACAGTTAGGGCAGCTAGCATCGGGAAACAACTTCCAAGGGAAATGGTGCTGGCTCCTATCCTGGATGGTCTTTTAAGAAGCGGCTTGATGCCTACCTGACTGGGGTCATTTGAGCTCAGTTTTCCTCCTGCCCAGGCAGGGGGTCAGACTTGAAGATCTACAAGGTCCCTTCCAACCCTACTTCTATGATTCTATGATATGATTCTATGAAAGCCCACCGGAGATCAGCCAATCTGAAAGAGAACACACACTTACCTTTGGGGGAGAGGTGAAGCCCATCCCACCTGAGCATGTCTCTTGTCTTGAAGTATTGACTGCCCTCCACCTACTCCCCCAGCTCCTTGCAGGCTGGAACTCTGCCAGCCTGCAGACAGCTCTTTGCAAAAGTGCAAAATCCACATTTCTTCATTAGAATGAAAAATCTGTGCTTTACTTGGGTAAAAGGGAAATCCTCATTTTTTTTCCGTGGGAAACAGAAAACCCAGATCTCTGGTCATTACCTTGGACCTTGTGTATTCATTGGCAACTCTGCAAAGTGAGGTATAAAGACTAGTGGCATTTTACACCTACTGGGCACTTCTTACCCACAGATATAATAACTACCTACAATGTATAGCAGCTGGGAAGCAAACCTGCAATGTTATTCTGAAATTTATGGTTAATCATTTTCACAACTGGACACCGATTACAGAACACTTTGATTTTACCATCAGAGTGGAGTGGCAATATGTGAGGTACCATATTTACTCAAATGGGGGAAGGCGAAACCTCTTCATCTTACATTTCCATACAAGGAAACCTCAGTAAGTATAGTACGTATCATTAAACTGCTTCCAAAAAACAGCTTGCGATTGGTAATTAAAACCAACTGTGGTGTTGACTCAATGCTGCCAACACCAAGCATGACTATAAACATTTTTTTAAAAATAAATATTTCGTGTTCCAAGCCAAATCAGCCAAATCAAGTTCAAATCCATGAGTCATTTCATAACCATAAGTGGCCCTATAACCGGCAAACATCCTTCACCCCCACCACGGGCTTTGGATATTTCCAAAGTCTTTTGGCAGGCATCCTACATGCAGGCCCAAGCCCAGAGGCTTGGGGTTTGGATGTCTCCAGCTTTCACCTTCCCCCAGCCATATGGCCACAGAAGCAAGCTAGAGAGGAGCCTCCCATTTCCATAAAGTGGGCTTTAGGCCCCAACACCTCAGGAGGTACTAAACCACATTAGAAGAACAGTTATTCCCGGGAACGCTTAAGGGAAACTGCCTTCATAGACTCAGATGCATAGTGTTTCCCCTGCCACTAGGGTAGGTTAGTACAGCCCAAGCATGGCTATAAACTGCATGGCTCATATTAAGCAAACATGTGAATAAGATATAGAGTAGTAGTGCCTATTGCATTCGGTCCCCCTCTGCACTGACTCTTTTTCAAATCCTGGTAAACCACTACACTGAATACATTTCAACTTCCTTTTCAGTCCCACAGCTGAGCTGTGTCTTTCTTTTCCATTTCCAATTATTCTTCACCAGCCTTAAATGTCTGGCATACATCACCAAATGGGGCCGCAAACCCAGAATCAGAGAATGATAGAATGTTAGGGTTGGAAGGGACCAACCACCAGCTCAAAGCAGGACCATCCCCAAGTAGATAATCCCAGCCGCCAAAGCTTTGTCCAGCCAGGTTTTGAAAACCTCCAAGGATGGAGCTTCCACCACCTGTCTAGGTACCTCTCTGTACCAGTGTTTTACTACCCTCCTAGTTAGAAAATTCTTCCAAATATCTAACCTGAACTTTCCTTGCTACAACTTTAAACCATTGTTCCTTGTTCTGTCATCTGCCACCACTAAGAACAGTCCAGCTCCATCCTCTTTGTAACCCTCTTTCAGGTAGCTGAAAGCTGTTATTAAATCCCCCCTAAATCTTCTCTTCTCTAAACTAAATAAGCCCATCTTCCTCAGCCTCTCCTCAGCAGTCATGTGCCCCAGCCCCCTCACCATTTTTGTTACCCTCCGCTGGAATCTCTCCAATTTGTCCACATCCTTTCTGCCCATGAGTTCCCTGAATGAGTCGAAGTCTGCTTTTCTGAAGTCCAGGGTCCTTACTCTACTGCTCTCCATCCTTCCTTTCCTCAGGATCCTGAACTCGATCATCTCATGGTCATTGCTGCCCAAGTTGCTATCCACTACCACATTCCCCACCAATTCTTCCCTGTTTGTGAGCAGCTGGTCAAAAATAGCATGGCCCCTAGATGGCTTCTCCAGCATTTGTACCAGGAAGTTGTCCCCAACACTCTCCAAAAACTTCCTGGATTGCCTGTGCACTGCTGTGTCGCCCTCCCAACAGATGTCAGGGTGATTGAAGTCCCCCATAAGAACCAGGGCTTGTGATCAGGAAACTTCCACTAGCTGTTTGAAAAAAGCCTCATCCAACACTTCCTCTTGGTCTGGTGGTCTATAGCAAACACTATGACATCACGCTTGTTGCTCTCCCCTCTGACCCTAACCCAGAGACTCTCAACAGGTTTATCTTCAGCTTCATACTGGAGCTCTGAGCAATCATATGTCTCTTCTACATGAAGTGCAACTCCTTCTCCTCTTCTCCCCTGCCTGTCCTTCCTGAACAGTTTGTACCCAACCATGACAGTGCTCCAGTCATGCAAACTCCCACCAAGTCTCTGTTATTCGAATCATGTTACAGTTCTGTGACTGAGCAAGGACATCCACTTCTTCCTGCTATCACATCATATGTGATTAGTGTGTCTCTGCCCTCCATAAGGTGGAGCTGGACTAGGTTGTCCTGTACCTCATCTGCATATAAATGTTTGGAGGGTCCCAGGACTCATGACAAGAACACCCAGTTTTAGTCATGAGTGTGGGGCTAATTAGCACAGGGTACTTTGTAGGAGGTACCTGAAGTATACACACATACTGAGCAGTGCTGAGCTATGGGGTCACCATGGCTTGAAATGCTATTGATTCTGCTGGGGTCCAGCCCAACGAACTATATGGTAAATCATGAGCCTTTTGGTTTTAGACTAATATCATGTTATATGTAAATGTTTGTGTTATATGTAAATAGGTACAAAAGTGCTGCTTAGAAATATGTTAATGGAGTACCTGAGCTAAAACTTGCAGCAGTTCCAAACAAGGTAAAATTCATCAATTCTGGATGAACTAAGTCCATGAGTACCCACAGTAATTTGCTTATGTGCAAATTACTACAGGCATGCTTGTTTCAAGGTCAGGGTTTTCAAATTTGTCCCTTGTTTCTATATGTTTAGGGAGAGCAGGGTCTGACAGCAAAGGGAGAGGGGCTGCAGGAGGAAGAAATTAGGGGGTAGAGGGCAAGGGGAGCCCCTGGATATCCAGGGGTCAAAAAAACCCAAGGGGAAAAAAAGCAGAACAGTGCATGCATGGGCAGTGCTCCCTTGCAGCATGGAAAATATCTAAATGTGAGGTATGAGCTTTAGTTAAAGATTCCCTTTGGCCATTTTGAACTGTGATGGGGGAGGGGAGGACTTAATACACATGACACTGTGGCGATACTAGAACATTGTAATTAGAATGTGTGCATATCTATATGAAGCCTCAGGGGAGTCTAATTTCCATCTGACATGATTGAAAATGCTGCTGTTGTAGATAAAACATGTCAGTTATACTCAGTACTAGAATATGATTCAGTACTAGACTATGTTTAAGAAAAACAGAATTGCCACTTATCTGTTCCTGGCTATAACAACTGTAGTGCACTGTGTAGAGCGCTCAGCTGGGAAGACTATACAATACAGCACAGAATGCCTTATACTAGCTAAATCTTGTCTGTTTCTTTGGTTTTGCCTTCCAAAGGTGCTTAAGTTTCAGTAAATGCACTTGTGAACTTTAGCTGTGCTCAAAGGCACATCCCCAGTGGCACTGTCTTCTGCAGACCTGATTTACATTAGTGACCCTCATTAGAGTCAATGGGACCCCTCATGTCATCAGTTGCAGAAGGATCAGGACCAGTGCTTACAAAGCTATCACAGACCAACCAACTGACCATCAGGACTTGTTTTTTAAACCAGGGCTCATCAAACAGATGGGCTAGTCAGGCCCCTCAAGAAAGTTTGAATATAGTAATGTTACAAGGTAGCATAAGCACAGCGGCCTATATCCAGGGGTCCTTAACCAGACAGCTGGGACAAATGTAGACTGTAAGCCTTGCTAATGTACAAAGCTTTGAAGCCTGCATGTCATTCATTGCAGATCTACTTCATTATAATTAGCTGCCAATTATGCCAATTGGTCATCTCTCCTCTGGACACATCCAGTAAATCACCGCCCCGCCCCCACACACACACTTTCACTGCTGAACTCATCTGAGCCAGTAATGGCTTTTCAGACATTATATTTTTTAAAAATAGTTTACTAGGCTAACGAGAGATTCCTCAGGACTGCACCTGGAATGGCAAAAAAAGAGAAATGTAAAAAAACCCCTTGGTAATAGCATGGATATGGATTTATGAATATGGATTTCAGGGAAAACTAGAAACTATCTCAAAGGCTCTCTTGAGAGAAGACCTGGAAAAGCAGAGTGATTAATGATAGCAAGCCTAGATTTAGGCTGTGGAGATTAAGCTTAAGTGACTTGCTGGAGGCCTTTGAAGGTACTGCTGAGTGATGTTGGAATACATGCCATGTGTTTGCTTAGATTTTTCAAGAGGAATTTGACAAAATTCCACACTCCTGATTAATGGTTAAAGTAAAATGTCATTAAACAGAAGGCAAAGTAGAACAGAAAAATCCACCTCTGGAATGGAAAACAATTATACATAAACCTGGATCCTTTGCACTACCGCCGTCAGTAGAAGTCTGCCAGATTATACCAGCTGAGGGAGGTAGTCCATACACTTTTCCTCTCTGTCCCAGGGGAGCGGGGGCACTGGGA
>NW_005842127.1:2279045-2305819 GCF_000455745.1 Alligator sinensis | reverse complement strand
CAATCTTACTCATTCACAAGTGATTGCCCATCATCATCATTGCACCCAGAGGGGCCATTGAGAAGCAGGTGCCACCCACTTAGTCCTACTTGGCATACACCAAATCCCAGGAATGAGACAACATAGCCAGATCATTTGCAGCTGCTCAGGTCTGTTCTAAAATGGCTAAATTGCCTCCTTTCTGGGACAGGAGTGTGCAAAATATGAACTGGTAGACAAGACTTTTTTTCTCAGTGGTGGTCCCAGGCATCACAAGAAGACAATGCAAACCAGCACTAAGAAGCAATTCAAGGCAGATTGTCTGTCCTAGCTGTGCTTCCCAGCAAGTGCAAGGAGCTGCTCTGTGTATGGAAAGGAACTATATAAAAACAAAACAACGTCACATATTGAGAAAGTAGTATTTTTAATCCCTGTTTTGGCAAGGTGATGTTCCTTTTGGTTGAATCAGAAATGATTTTTCAATTGCTATTACATCATTTACAAATTTCAGACATATTTACTAAGTACTATAACAGTGACTTGTTATTTATTCAAGTCAAATGCAATCAAATAACAATTATTTGTGCCTGCTGTAACCATAAAATATATGGGATCTTCACTGAGTCTTAGAAGCAGGCAAGTACTATAAGGCCAAGAGAATACCATATGGTCCAACAATGTTTAATGAGTATAACTTCTATTAGACTTGGCTTATACAGCACTAATGTCTGGAGCATATTTCTGTAATCATAGACAGATGTATTGAATGTGATTACATATGGATGTAAGCTTTCCCATCTTAAAGCCTGGTAAAACACATATATTTAAATAAGTTATCTATGTTCCATTATTTTATTTTTGTGAGCAATTTAAGTTATAGATATACTTTATGTGCACATACACATATTTTTGCACATTTAATTCCTAAAATTAATATGTTTTCAGCCTAGCATCTGGAAACTGAGTCATGTAGATCCCATGCAAGTTAGACAACTGATCCCCATACATATTGAGCCTGAAAAGTACTTCTAATGACTTTATTTATTTTTTAAATAGAAGAAATGTAAGTTGGAAATGTTGGTCTCTGACCATTCAGTTAATTTTATGCAAAATGTTATACAGTACATTCATTTAATAATGGATATTGTCACATAAGATTTGAGATATTCAGCTTTCTAGTGCCATAGGTCTCATTAAGAATGAGGTTTCAGCCAGTGTGGGTTTTGTCCAAGATTAGACCACAAACATTATTTTTTTTAATTAAAGAACAAGAATATCACCATCCTTACAAGTTAGCTGGTTTAGAATCAACACAAACAATTGTACTTGACAAATATTTTAAGCAGACATTATTTATTCTAATATTTGGTCTTAAAAATAAATCACTCCTAAAATATTTTAATTTATTACAACATTGCAGTTCCTCATGTGTAAGGTTGTTAAGGCATGTGTTACACAACATAGTTATGATTTAAGTGTGCAAAATACTACAAATGTTTTCATGATTTGATCTCTTAACCATTATATGTATTTAATAGCATAATATACTGGATGCTTGTTTGCAGCAACACCTTGAAAGAGTTTCTCCTGGTACCATTTTGCCCACTATGTATTATGTACCTGGTAAAGGCAACATAGTCCACTTAGAGGTAATATTTGTGAAGGGTAGATGTAATGTGATATAATGTGTAGATGTGTCCTCCCATTTCCTTATATGAAGGCACATAGTAAGTATTTCTTTTGTGGGTATGTCAAAAACAGAGAAACCAACAAGTCTTTCACTTAAAGAAAAAGTTGATACTATCAGTGGCTGTCAAGTTCCTGGGGTTAATCAAAACCAAGCTGCAGTCAAGTTGGAAGTTGACAGATCACATGTATACAGAATTTGGAAGCAGAGAGATAACCTTTCAGCTGAATAAGAATATGGACTGGCAAAGAGCTGTTATGAACATGAAGGAAAAGCCGCTACTGACAAAGAGGCTGGTTTTAATGGTTCAAAGAGAGGAAGGGGAGGAAGCAGTGGTCTCTAGACCCACTGTTAAGGGAAAGGTTCATCAGCTTGTTACTTCAATTGGATGGCATGATTTTGAGGCAAGAGACACAGTTTTCAAGATGGAAGAAATGCTTCAAAATCACTTACAAAAAAGAGCAGTGAGAGAAACACTTGGCAGATAAGCCAGCAATTGATAGTGACAGAGGGAAAGACTTCCTTACTTTCTTGAAAAATTTTCTCTGGTTTACATCTGCAATGATGATGAAATAGGACTTCATTTGAAAGGGCTCCATGATGGAGGACATGTAAAAAATAAAGAAAAGCCAGAAAGTGGGAAAGTTTCAAAAGGCAGTTTCATCAGTGCTTATGTGGACCAAAGTGCCAGGTGCTTGCTGCTCATGATCACGATGTCAGAATATCTTAGAGTTTTCCTACACTACATTTCTAAAGCTTCTCCTGGATTATGACAGTTCAACAAATGCCTGGATAACAAATTACCTGTTTTCATCAGCATAGACGATGTGTAGGGAGGGCACAGGGGGCACGTGCCACCCCCTGAAATTGGCCACCATCAGCTTCTGTGAGTGGTCGCTGCTCACCACCCCCACCCCCATCCCTGCTCGCTGCCAACACCGCCGCTGGCATCTGCAGGTGGTCCCCACTCACTGCCGATGACACCGCTGCCAGTGTCTATGGGCAGTCCCTGCTTGCCACCCCCACTGCTGCCAAGACCACCACTGGTGTCTGTGGGCAGTCCCCGCCCACCACGGACACTGCCACCTACAAATGGTGCCCCACCCCCAGTCTCAGGAAGCACCAGTCATTCATGTTCATCAGTCAGGTGAAATACTGGGATTGTCAGCTGAGTATTCAAAGCTGTAAGATGATATGCCTTTTGTTGGATAACAAAGAAGTGGTTCCCAACTCTAATTCTTATACCCTAACAATATATCTTTGATGCACTCTCTGGATCAGGGTGTTGCTGAGGAAAATGAACACCCATTACTTATCAAAGATCACAAACTTGATTATTGATACAGGTCTTATGGCAGATGTTTGGATAATTCTGAAATCTATACTTTGCTAGATTGAGTTCTGCAATACTGTGGAGGTATGACAAGATGTAAAAGTGAAAACAATTTCCAGCTGTTTTAAGCAAGGTGTGTTTGCCATGTCAGGGGGAATAGAGCAAAGTGGAGATATGAGAGAGCATGATGACCCCTGAATGATGTTCCACTTCCTGACCACAAGGCAAAAGAGGACTTGTTAGTTGCTTTGCCTGTGGAAAAGGACTTGATTATGCTTGGAGAACCAACAGATGAGCAATTAATCACTGCCCCAGCTGCTTCAAGATCAGAGAAATGAGTTTAGTATATAAAAATAGATAATCAAGAGGTTGAGGATGATTTTGAAGTTGCATCTTCAACAAAACCAGAGGTGTTGATAGCTTTGAATATATCTCAGCACTTCTCACATCTAGAGGGATCCACAGGTCTCTCTGGGGTAGTGATTTCCATCTCCAAAATAAAATTGTGACTAAGCATCAGCAGAGCAAATTAACTGAGTTATTTCACCCCAAATGGGCATGTTTGCCCTTTTGAAAAGATGTTCAATAAAGTTCAAAAGCATGTTTAAAATGAAATAAAAGTGTATAGCTGAGCTGAGCTGTCCAACTTCTGAGCAACCACATGCTGTGTACCATGCCGTCTCCTAGATGTGGTGGCAGGAAGTGGACACTGGAGGAGAAAGAGGTAGCCTGAAGGGGTCTTGGACAGGGAGGAAATGAGAGGTGGTGACAGCAGCAGCAGCAGAAGCAAGTGATGGGAGGGAGGAGGTAGTGGCTGGGAGGAACAGGTGCCTGGACCTATGAGGGGAAGTGCAGGGAGCAGAGAAAGTAAAGGCAGCAGGTACCCATGGGCCATGAGTTAACCACTCACAGACCATAGGGACCTATGGGCTGCCAATTGGACAGCTCTGATATACAGCAAAATGCTTTAATAGCAGTAATAATAGATATACATATACATTGCATTTTTACAAGTACAGATTGTTTCTATTTGAATGTAATTAATAATGCATGAAATAAACTTAAAAAATGGCATATAAAAAGTGTCCTATATCTGTTTTTCTATCAGGAAAAACAGATTTCTGTTGGTCAGCTGATACTCCCTATAACAGCAACAGCTGCTTTGGCATAACATAGTACCAGGGCACCAATATGTTGTTACTAATAAGTGTCTGCTGTGCCAGTTCCCAAATGTAATCTGTTCTGTATAAGACTGTCAATAATTTGAGTTAGATTTGAGCAAACAATAACATTAGCCCATATGCAAACACTTATTCCCCTGAGTAACTTTGCACAGGGTCAGAAGTCCCACTGAAGGGAAACAACATTACCACTAATGCTCCTCTGTCTTTGTTTCACTACAGAATTTCTGCCTCAGCTCAATTTTGCTACAGAGTTAACAAAACACAACACAATGTCCTCTCAGCGCAGCAGAAATCATCAGAAATTCCAAAATGCACTTATATTTCCAGGTAAGAAAAAGTCTCTCTTCCTTGTTGGGATCCTCACTCTCTCCCTCTTCAGAGCCACCAGATTTAATTTCCTAGAGTATTCACAAACTAAGAGTTAACAGAATTGTATGGCTGCTGGAAACCCATTCTAAACTATCACAAATTTCCCACCCAGCACATACACACACCCAGCTTGTACTGGCAGAGGACAGCAAGCCCATCCTAGAAGCAAGGCTGTGTCCTCATTCACAATTATGAACATTATGCTTTATCTTCTCACACATTCAGAAGAGATCATAGGACCTAAAATTCTCTATTATCAAAAATGGACCACTTGAGGTGGTTGGAGGCTTGTATTAGAGCAAAAATCTCCTAAATAATTAAGAGGCGAGGATTTGTGTGGATGATCTCTTTTATTAGATGAATTCTGGCTTCTTTTTTCTTTAGGTTGTGAAATTTCTATTAAAAGTGGTGGATTTTGATATCCCTCATATTTTGGTAGTTTTGAAATGATGTAGTCTCTGTTATGGTCCAGGAAGTATGAGAGAGGCAAGGATTTTTGTGTGTGATATCTTTTATTGAGCCAACACTACTTAAATAATTAAAATGTTTATCTTTTCAAAACAGTAAGTTGCATCTTGGTGCGCGGTGACCAGTGGGGTCCCTCAAGGCTCTGTCCTAGGGCCTATACTGTTTAACATCTTCATCAGTGATGTAGACATTGGTGTCAGAAGTGGACTGGCTAATTTTGCCAATGACACCAAACTCTGGGGTAAAGCATCCATACCTGAGGACAGGAGGGTGATCCAGGCAGATCTTGACAGGCTCATGAAATGGGCGGATGAGAACCTGATGGTGTTTAACACCGAAAAATGCAGGGTTCTCCACCTTGGGAGGAAAAACCTGCAGCATGCTTATAGGCTCGGCAGTGCTACGCTGGTTAGCACTACAGATGAAAAGGACTTGGGGGTCATGATTGACCACAAGATGAACATGAGCCTTCAATGTGATGCTGCTGCTAGTAAAGTGAGAAAAACTCTGGCTTGCATCCATAGATGCTTCTCAAGCAAATCCCAGGATGTCATTCTCCCGTTGTACTTGGCCTTGGTGAGGCCACAGCTGGAGTACTGCATCCAGTTTTGGGCTCTACAATTCAAAAAGGATGTGGAGAAGCTTGGGAGAGTGCAGAGGAGAGCTACGCACATGATTTGAGGTCAGGAAAACAGACCTTATGATGAGAGGCTGAGAGCCATGGGACACTTCAGCCTGGAAAAGTGCAGGCTCAGGGGTGATCTGGTGGCCACCCATAAGTTTGTCAGAGGTGCTCATCAGGATCTGGGGGAACGTCTGTTCACCAGAGCACCCCAAGGGATGACAAGATTGAATGGTCACAAACTCCTCCACAACCAATTAAGGCTGGACATAAGGAAGAACTTCTTTACTGTCTGAGCCTCCCAGGTTTGGAATAGACTGCCGCCAGAGCTGGTTCAAGCACCCACTTTGAACGCCTTCAAGACGCATTTGGATGCTTATCTTGCTGGGATCCTATGATCCCTGCTGACTTCTTGTCCCTGGGGCAGGGGGCTGGACTTGATCCTCTGGGGTCCCTTCCAGACCGAATGTCTATGAAATCTATTCACTGCTACTATCACAAGGCCACTTTGTAATCATATGTGCCAAGGTCTGTGCAGCTGCAAGTATGATGCATCATGCAATTAAATTCAGATATGCAAGTCTGCTTGATAATACATTGTGCATCTTCAAGTAAATGCTACAGAACCATAAATTCCATCTAACAATGGCAGGAACAGGGCATGGAGGTCCATGAAACTTGGCATCTGTGAGAGGTTAGCAACATAGGTGGTACCAAAAGTGTGATGGATAGGAGCATGTGGTAAGTAGACTGAGGTTCTCAGTGATAGGAGAAGCCAGGACAGCTGGGTTTGAGTGGGGGCTGGAGACAACAGGGTGACACTGGCTTTGAGGGCATCAGTAAGGGAAGAACGGGAGCAAGTTCAATAGAGAGGGAAAGATAGAGCTATTGGTGAAGGGAGAAGCTGGGGAGAGCTGGGGTTGAGGCAGCCATTGGGATGGCATCTAAGTAAAGAAAAGGATGGCTTAGGACTGGGTGGAAGCTGAACGTAACTGGGACTTGTTGGGAAGTGGATTCAGGAGTTAAGACTCTTCCCTTCTCACCTCTGCTTGTGGCTGCAGGGATAGTTTGCTCCTCTGTATGGCTCTACTTGGCACAAGCCCCAGGTGCTAAGAAGGGGTACCAGAATGGAGGCAGCAGGGCTTGAGGGGCCAGCCACAGGGAACAGGAACAGGAGCCCTCTCCATCAGTCTCTCTCTCTTCCCTGACCTCCCCTCCCCCTCCACCCCCGCCCATACACACCTTGGAAGACACCGCTACTGTGAAGGAGGTGTCAGCATGACCAGCAGCCAGAAGGTTAACTTTGATAGGCATAGAGGCCTTCTCATATTCCTGAAGCCACTTTTCTCTCTGCCAGACTCAGTGTTTCACACTGCTGCTCAGGACAGGAATTGGTGGTGGCTGCACTAGAGGGGATAAGAGGATTCACGTACCCAGCAACTGCCATGTTAACCATGTAGCTTCAGGCTGTGCTCCACCTCCCCGCCTACAGCAGTGCTTATTTCCTGCTGGCCCAGGGTGCAAAACCCTGCCAGTTATGCCTCTGACAGCTGTCAATCAAGAGTGATGGCAATGCATACTAGAGATGCAACCACACAAGTTCTATTTGTTCATGAATGTTTGGTCTGTAGTATTACAAGCGCAATACAGCCATTGTCATAGCACTTAGCTATATAGCTGGGCTACAGTGTCAGGCTGGAACCCAATCATTGTTTTCGGGAAGCTGGTTATATGAAATCTATGAAATCTATGAAACAAGTATTTTAAGAGCTAAAATAGCCGTCAGAATATTGTTGCTCTGCTAACATTTTTGCTTTCTTCTTCATAGCCATTAGGAAGCAGCATTGGTATGCATGAGAGAGAAAGAAAGAGATATGGAGGCAGGACAAGGCTATTGCTCTGAATGCTTTCAACTAAACACAAGGCCTTGGTAGCAAATACTCTTACTGCAATTTGCTGCTGCAGAAAATGATTGGCATCTCCTCTCCCATGGGAGCAAGTAAAGGTACAGAAAGCCAGCCTTGCTCCCAAAAAAATGAACACAAATAAGAAAGGTGGTAACGTGGTGGGGCCAGCTGTGGCTCTAAAGATTTATCTTAATTCTTCAGCACCTGCAGGGGGTGTAATTTGGAGCCCCAACAGTAACATCAAGATGTCTCCCTATGACGATTCTCAGCTGGCTCAAGAAAGGGTAATTTTCCTTTCTGTACCATCTATGGTGATCTGCTAGTATTATTTTAATATTATTTAGACTGAATATCGTATGCTGTTTTACCGCAAAGATAGTTATAACAACTGAATTACACACCTCCTTTTAGGGGCGGAAAGGGGGTGTTTTTATACAGAAAAGCCTGAGAGATCCATATATAGACACATACAGTGTCTTTATGAGTGCTTTGTTTAAATTCCAGTTTTTTTAAAAGAGGCACGAGAGTGAATTGCCACTTGGGTAATTGAAATACGTGCCAGTGATATGTTTAACAGTGTCCTGTTAGCAAAAGTGCTAGACTAGTATTTCACAATGGGACAATAGAATTTCACATCAGACATTAAGTTTTATTTTCACTAGAGTGGCTTCTGCTGTTCTGGATAGTAACGGCTGCCTTTGCCCAGTAGAAATAAATGATTAGTGCCTTGATCATGAGGGCTGCTAAGAGCCTCATGAAAGACGATGAGTACCTTTAGCTCCCTTAGACTTTAATGGGATTGGAGAATATACAGCACCTCACAGGATAAAAAGGGCTTGAGGGTCTGTAGCTTTACCAAATAAAATAGTGGAAAGGGGGGACTGTAACACAAACCAACTACAAAGAGTTTGGATGCATTTAGTTAATGAAAGCCCTTGCTTGGAGGTAAGATTGGGTCATTTATGTCTGCACAATAACAGTCCCAACAAGGAACATATGAATGCCAGATGGCTGGAGCTGTTCCATTAATGAACTGATGTTTTCATTGTTCTGAATTGGATTTTCTAGCTTTCTGCTTATGATTTGATTGTAGCATTTAAAACCTTCGGTAACTTCCCCATAAATTATTCAGTTTCTGCATGCAAAAGAAAAGCCTGGTTTTCCACTAGCTTCCGACAAGACCTGCAGGTGCTCAACGCCTTTGGAAGTCAGGCCAATGTATGTACTTCATAACTTTTTTCTTATTATTTCTAGTCAGGTAATATATGCAGAACCAATGAACATTAGACTAGAGGACAGGATAAATTAATTCCTGGTGTTATATCACTAAAGTCAGTGAGGTTACCCAGTGATAAATTTGACCCTGCATATTTACAGGGACACACATTTGGGAAGATTTTTTTTTGATAGAAGAGTGCCTCTTAAGAACATTACAATATACCTATACAAGAAAAGCCTCAACTCTAAATTTGCATAAGTTTACTTACCATCAGAGCAGTCTTTAAGAAGCAAGGGAATCACCAGTTTTAAGTTAGCAACACCCATATAAAACTCAGTTAAAATGTTACAGCCCAAATACACTCCTCTCACCTTGCACAGCTCCAACATATATTCACGTTCTCCCCTGACTTAGTGTTACAAAACCACTTTCTCTTCATTACGCTCAAATACAGAACTTTGACCTCATACCTTCTCATGTACAAATAACATGCATGAGACTTTTGAGTGTTTGTGTAAGTAAGATATCTCAATCTTACTGTGGTTTGCCTGCAAGCCCTAAGTCTGAAAGCACCAATTGGACAGGACTTCTGCTAGAAAAAATACTGAGAGGGGTCACGTATGCATAGTGGTTAGCCGAAGGGCTGAATAGGATGTTTCCCTACTGATATCTTGACATTTGCTGCCCCTCCATCCCCATCTTGACTGACTATCATTTTCCTAGTTCCATCCTTGTCCACCATGTCACCTTATTAATGTATTGTTATTAAAGTTTATACAATTAAACAAATTTTTCAAAAAAAGGAGGAAAAATCCTGCTCCCCCAGAGAAAGAAGATAGGGAGAAGGATGGGTCTCTGTGAAGATTCCATTCTGTCCATTTCAAGGGAGACCAATAAAACAGTTGTGCTATGGGACTCAGATGATTGCATTATAATTCATTACTTTTGTTTGGCTACCAGTGAGAAATGAGGAACACAGTATTGCTGCCCAAATTCATGGTCCATTCCAAGCTGACCAAAAGGATACCATTTTCACTTGCCACAAGCAACAAAGCATGGTTTGTCATCTCAATCCCTTTAATAAATTATTAAAGGATACTGTAATTACATCAGTTTTTCACTGATGAATCACTGCTTATATCTGCAGACCCACACACAATTCTTTCCTGCATTTGTCCCTCATACATATCATATAATCTTTTGTACTTATGGTATGTTTGCATGAGAGCAGGATTAGATGCAATGTGAATTACAAAGCTTTGTGTTTGATATCAGCTGGATATTTCTTCACTTGGAGTCTTTTTTGCTGTTTAATGATTGACCTAAATCTAGGCTGGTGTAAACTGAAATAGTCCCCTGGATTTTAATGGAGCTATGTCACATTATATCAGTGGGGAATCTGACCCAATATTTTAACAGATGAACCCAATTTATGCTAAGCCATCTTCTCATCCACCACACTTATTCCCATTTATTTTAATGGGAATAGAGTATTCAAGAAGTTTTCACAATCTCAGTTCTTTTGAGAGGAGGTTGGGCTGATTCTAATCTCACTAATGTTGATGGAAACCAAAAGTAATTCCACTTCTATTAACTGAGTGGCACTGGAAAACTTCTTATTAGGGACCTTCAGAATTGGCCCAAATATCTGGATTTCTGCTTTATCCTAATTCTGCTATGTAAGAACAAAGAACATAGAAGAGTAAGAATATTTCTTACAATAAAGATATCACATAAGAACATCGAAGGATTGTTCCTAGGTGATTTTTCTACTGGGTAAAGCATTATCTAAGAGTGGAGGTACCTGGATTCAATCTTTACTTCACCACAGACTCTCTCTGTATCTTGAAATTTTCAAGTCAGCACTGGATGCCTTTCAGCAAGACATGCTTTAGTTAAGCATAAGTGATTGTACTGCATACAAGGATAATGGGATAAAAGTTTATGGCTTGTATTATGCAGGAGATCAGGCTAGATGATCTAATGCTCCCTTCTGGCTTCAACACTGGAGCCTATGAATGATCAGTGCTGGCCTGAATCAAGGTCAGCTTGGGGTGGAAATGTATCATTTGTCTGGAAGAGATGAACATGTGCTACTGTACAGAGCAAGGGCATTGACCTCAATAGGCATGATAGGCAATGCCGAATATAGAGATTCTGACTCATTAAAAGCTAGGATGGTTGGATAATTGGAAACAGGCTGTGCCAATTGGAATTCACCTCCTACTGCTTCAGGAAACTTCTTGGGATTATTGCAATGTAAGACAGTATTAATTTGATTGAGAAGTGGACCAAAATTAGCCACTACTATAATTTACATTTAAAACAGCTCATAGATTTTTGGAACAGAATCCTAATAAGAGGTAAGTGCCTAAATATCTTTGAGGGGTGTAGGTTGTAGCCGTGTTGGTCTAAGGACATAGGCAGACAAGGTTCCTTGGGTGAATTTGATATCTTTTATTAGACCAACCCAAATGGTTGGAGAATAGTTATTAAGCAAGCTTTCGAGTTCAAAAACCTTTCGTCAGGCTAAGGAAGTTTCAGCAGTTGGTGTGTGCTCTTCCTGGATGGAATGAAAAGTAAAGAAGCCAGGGGCTGGGCTGGGCTGGGCTGGGCTGGGGAGTCAGTTGCCAGGCAGATTGTAATGTATCAAAAATCCAATGTCTATGTTTAGTCCCTGATCTCTAGTATCCAGGAGGTTGATGAAATGGAGCTCATAGGCTCGTCTCTGGGAAGTGTTGTGTAAGTTTCCCTTGAGGATCAGGACTGAGAGATTGGAGAGAGAGTGGCCCTCCTGTGAGAAATGTGCCCCCACCAGTAATTAGGTATTTCTGTCTTTGATAGATTTCCGGCGTGCGTTCATTCTGGTGCGCAGTTGTTGTTTGGTCTCTCCTACATATCTTCCATCAGGGCATTTGGTGCATTGGATGAGGTACATTACATTTCTGGAGGTGCAGCTGTAAGATCCTGGGATGCTGATGGCTCTGTTGTAGGGTGTAGTAATTGTGGGGGTGGTGGAGATGTGGGGGCAGGTTTTGCATTTCTTGTCCTGGCACGGTCTGGATCCTTTTGGTGTGTTCTGGGCTTGAGGAAGTTTCACCCCTCCCTTGAACCTGTACAGAAAGTCCTCAAAAAATTGCAACCCATACTAGAAAGAGACCCTATTCTTAAAAAGATCTTCCCAGAGCCACCCATCCTAGCCTTCAAACAAGCACCAAACCTCGCCAACCTTATCACCAGAAGCAAACTTCCTCAAGCCCAGAACACACCAAAAGGATCCAGACCGTGCCAGGACAAGAAATGCAAAACCTGCCAACACAGCTCCACCACCCCCACAATTACTACACCCCACAACAGAGCCATCAACATCCCTGGATCTTACAGCTGCAGGGAGCAATCTCTCATCTCCTCCTGCCCAGCTTGCCGGGAGCAAATTTGCTTCTGGTTAGCTGACAACACATGCCTGACTGCGCAGTAACTATTCAGCAATTAATTTGCTACCTGCATTTGCCAAGTAAAGCAAACAACTGTGCAGTAAGGGGCTCCATGTATAGACAGATGCACTTACTGCACAGTAATTTGCTCTACAGTGCAGTAAAGTGTCTCATGTAAACATGCCCACAGTGTACACATGTGCCCATATTAAGGTTCAGTAAATTTAATTAATTCTGCTGTAGGCTAGTACTGTCTGGGACAAGAACTATCCTAAGACAGAGTCATTTATGCCACTGCAACACACATGTGCATGGTGACCAGGGCTGGCTGGGGCATGAGAAGGTTTCAGTGCAGGGGCTGCCTGCTGGCTAGCTCCTCACTGTAACACCCTCGTGCTTCAGCCAACCCCTCTACTGCCCAAAGCTGTTACCAGGGCATGGGGCTAACCTCCTAGACCTCCTGCAAAACCAGGGCTGCTCTGCCTCAGCTTAAATTGCTGCGATCCCAGGCAAACACATAAATACTGTGCCCAGAATGGCTGACTCCGGCATGAACTGCACCAGAGTTTACTGCATTGGGGTAACTGTATGTGTAAATGCACCCAGAAATTTTAAATTTGGAACATACAACTACCGATGGAATAACTGCTGACAGACAAATTAGGGAATGGTTAACAAGATACAGTACCTTATTTTACACATACTGTGCCTGCTGCTCACAGAACATCAGTCAACATCCTGCTGACATACAGAGCCCAAATTAAAAAGCTGTCCTCTCCCAGCAGGAGCCAAAAGCATATGTTCTTTCCTTGATGTAGTTTTGTCAGTCCCATGAACATTGACTCAGAGCTACAGGAGAATGTACTCCTCAAAGGGTGGAGATTAGAGGAAATAAATAATTAAAATGCCTGACCTACGCAGAGGTTTGTGGATTTGGTACTCCATCTGCAGCCTGCCCAGACACATTAAAACCTGTTTGTTCTTCTCTTACAAAAAAAGTAACCCCTCTTGAAGCCAATTGAATAAGTTAGAGGTCTGACCAAATTGTGTAATGGGGAGTGTAAGTGTTTGAGAGATGAGGCCAATCCATTTTTGTACACCCATAGTCTTATCTCTGCATTGCACATTTTCTCAACCACACAACCAAAGCACATGACACAGGCCATTTTAAACATTGACCTGTTCTGAATAGGATTTCCTGTCCTACAGGGTGTATTGCATTGAAGAGACCTAAGTTCCTGTAAAACAGAAAAAAAATTACAGCATTACTCTGCATAGTCCCTGGGTTATATGCAGTCATGAATGCTGACTCATGAAATGTAATGCCTGCTTCCTTTGTAGAAAATACCATGATGCCTGCTTTCATTCAGTTGGCAACAAAGGGAAAAGATTTATAGCCATAACTGTGCTGTTGATATGTCTCTTGTTTGTACAAAATCCTGCCCTGAACCTCTTGGAAGCACAAGCGCTATGTGGTACCCTACAATATACTACAATTGCTGATGTACAATAAAAGGAGTGCCTAACTGTGAGGGGGAATATTGGATCCTGTTGCAATGGGTGCATTGGAATGTAATTTGAGTGCCAAAATTATGTATTTTAGAAATAAAACCCAGAAGCAATCTATGTGTCAAATTTAGTCCTGGCATAAGCAAGCACATGCTTCCATTGACATGAAAGAGCAACACCTGCTTAGGCCAAGGATGAATTTGTGATCTGTTAAAACCGTCTTCTAACATAAAATATTACAAGGCAAAAACGGATCCACAAAAGATGCAAATCCCAGAATTTAAGCTACTACCCGGCCATGTCTACACAGGACACTATCTGTACAGTAGCCTAATACTGCTGTGCAGCACTGCATCACAGCAAAAACTGTGCTAACGCACTACTGCGCAGTAGTATTAGACTACTGCGCAATTGGCATCACTAAATAGCCATGCGCTGGTGCTACTGTGCAGTAGTGTAACTGTGCCGTAGTGCCATTTACTGTACATTTAGTACTTGGTTATAAATGTACTAAACTTAATGCGCAGTAACTAGCTGTGCCCCTGGTGTGCCATTTTTAACTAATCAGCTATACAAACAGAGGTAGGAGAGCAAGGAAAAAATATTTTGACCAGATGCTCATTAAGACCATTCTTGACTATGTGAAGCATATTCAAAGAGTGTTAACAAGTGATAAACCTGAGAGAGAGAGAGACAGACACAGAGAGAGAGAGAGAGTGCAGCAGCTCTCATTAAAGTTCATCTCTCCCAGTTTTAGCAGAAATAAGGTCAACAAGTTGCAGATCCCACTACTTCAGCTTTTGGAAACTATGGTCATATTTACACTGCAAGCTTATCATGCCAGGCAGCAGTGCACTCAAATGTGCCTCGCTGTTCCCTAATGGCTACCTTGCCAACCATAAGTAGGCACTGCATGGTGCTTCAGGCATGCAAGCCATCTACTTAAGCGCTGTCTCTCAGCTGTAATTATTAGCCCACCCACAGTGCTGTTGCAAAACATCCTTGGTAACGTGGCATCTAAAATACATTAACTAACTTATTAAATCTTAATTGTAATTATTCGGGATTTGTTTTTTTTAGAATTGTTGATCTCACTTTAGATTATATACTAAGAATATACTCTCAGGTGTTCATTTTAGTACCATTGTTGGACATCATGTTCTCTTTTGGTTTTTGAACTATAACTTGCTTTTCATCCTCACTGAAAGTAAGACAAAACTGTGTTTTCTGAAATAAAAAATTTATGGGGACTAAAATGCCTAAGATGATTAATAAGGACCTTTCCACAGGTTTAGTTTTGTCCTAAAATACATGCTCACCTATGTGTCTTTAATGAACTCTTAAAATCTGTTGCTACTCCAAAGTACATACCTAGCGTGGGTTGTATGGTTATAGTGAGGAATTGCTGCATATTTAAGTAAGATCAAGTTTTGCATGCTGAGAAGGGACTAAAAAGTCCGTGCTGTCAGCTGGATGCATGGATTATGCTGGGACATAACTCGCATTAGTATTTAAAAGGCCTTTCTTAAAGTAAGTGCCACAAACACCAAAATGGGAACATACCTTGTTATTTGAGCACAGTACAAACTAGTGCGGGCTGACAGTCATCATCAAAATGGGTGGCTTCCAGATGCTCTTTTCACCAGTCAGCTAATTTTGGATAGTGTGCTCCTCCCTAAAGCATCAGAACATTCCTTGTGCTGGCTATTTTGCAAAGCAGATGCTGGTATGATAGGGGACAAAATTTCAGTTCGTAGAGTGAATCCAAGAAGCATTTTCCCCTACTCTGTTTCCCAGGGATTTTCTTACATTTGAAACCCTCAGGATTTTTACTGATGAAACTGAGATCAGGTCCTGGGCCCCGAAGAGGAAAGTTTTCCTCATAGTGAAAGAGGCGATCGCTTCCAAAGTGGTGGAATTCCCCTTGTTTCCAGGAATCTACCTACCAACACACTTTCCTTTCCCTTTACCTCCTTTCTTCATGGAAGTTTCTTTTCTCTCTTCATTACATTCACTTGGTGTTGGCAGTTGGTACTCTGCGTGTCACAGACTGATTAAAATAATTTTACATTTAAACTCGTGTGGATTCTAGCTGGGGAAGAGTTACTTTGGTGAAGGCATTGCTGAGACAGCTATAAACACTGTCCTTCTAGCATCCACGATTCAAGAACAGCTTAATATTATGAGGTTGCCAAAGTGGATTAAAATACAGGCTGTCAAAGAAGCAGAACATAGAATCTCACCCTGGGGTTTCAACTTCGAAATAAGTGAAAACCTATAGTTAAATACATTTAAGCCTCCCTCCTCCCATCCCTTTTCATTATTCCATTTTAAAGCATAAAAATAAGAGTTTAGGAAAGCAACAACACTACTTTGGGACATGTCAATATGATGTGGACTCCAGTCAAAATTGCAGTCTGAGAGTGATACAGAAATGTGTATAATAACGCTTATACAAATAATGCAAAGAGTGCTTAGATTATATTATATATTTGCACTTCATGGGGGGTTGAAGGCACATGACCTCTTATTTTAAATGGCACAGGAGGTATACTGGCATCTGGCATAATTGCTGCTAGGGACGTAACTTGACAGACTGTTACTTATAGAAACATCCTGGTTTTTCTCACTTTGGAAAAATGTGTATTTCATGGGTATAAGGTCACAGCTACAAATTAAAGCCTTCTGGTGACATCATTACCATGAGACCTGGCCCTTTTTACTACTTGAAAGTAAAAACATCACATTCAGTTTTTTTATTTATACAAAATAGAGATGCACAGAGGAGAAATGCAGGAACCTGAAATATGGGCTCAGGTGATAAATTAACCCCATTTTCCCATAACAATATGAAGCTTGTGCTGGGATTTAAAGACGATTGTATCACAGCTTGGAAATATTCTACTTAAGCTCCACCTTCTGCTTTGCAAATGCAGACTTGAAGGCTCAGAGACTGCAGACTGCAAAACTGTAAAAAGCCAGGAAACCATAAAATAAGCACAGCTGTAATCCATAAAGCCCCCTTCAGTTCTGAGACAAATCTTAAAACAGCCTTAACATGTCTCCTTTTTTATTTTTCCACTAATTTTGAAAGTGAAAGATAACTTAGGGGGACAAAGGGAATATTAAAAAACCATTCCAATTATCACTTGCTCTTAATTTTAACGCCATTATTTATTTATTTTGCCCTGATTCTAGAACATTGTGCAGGACACACAAATTTGATTGCACTATGGGCACTGAATACATTGCATATGTGAGAGAACTCTTGAATTATTGTTATAATTGTCTTGGAATATAAAGGAGTACTTTATTACAAGGCAGAAGGAAAAAGATTAATTGTATGCAAACTAATTTCTAACTAATGCTCAGACCCTTGATGTCTGCAGCACAGTCCCTTAAATTGCTTCCTTCTCCTGTTATGGTCACCTGGAGCTTGGACTGAAAACAGATCTGTTTACTTCAAGGAATATTCAAGTAAAATAGAGATATCCCAAAATACCAGCATCCATGTGTCACTGTAACAAGACAGCAACACAAGTGGTTTCTGTATTTTTTGAAAACCTGTCTTTCCCTTAGTCCTTTTGTTTCCACCTTGAAAGCTCCTTGGGGATGACCATGTTAGGACAGCATATTTCTCTTTGGTTTTCAAAAGCCTTAAAAAGAACTCCTGGTGATTTCATGAGTTCAGACAGTTATATCCTGTCCAAAAGGTCAGAAAAAAATCCATGATACATTTTGGATTTCAAATTCAGATCTGGCCATTGTAAAGGAGGAAAGTGTGAGACAGCTTAGTGAAATAATCAAGGCACACTGGCAGTCAAAGTTTAAAGCGACTGGCTGCATCAGAAATGCACACACAAGTGCATACATTCCTTCTCATTATTCAAGTGTCGTCCTTTCAAAATAAACATTATCACTGACCTCCTTTGCTTTTCATCTTGGGTCTGCTGTAGAGCTTCACTCAGTCTATGTAAAGTGAGACAGAGGGAAAGCAGAAGGATTGTGCCAAGTCTGATAAACATCTTCATATTAAACATTGGCTGGGAGTGGGATTTTTTTTTTTACATAAAAGAAGACCTCACAATGGCTTTGAAAGGTGAGCATGGGATCAAAACAGATAACGGGGAGTTTGCCAAACAGGAACATCATCAGTGCAGATGGAAAAAAACACTATTCTTTGTAAAACAAATACATTGATAAATAAATAAAAAGCCCCAGCTGCTTTTAAAGGACTTGTATCTAGGTTGTGCAAAAAAAAGAAGTACTTATTACATCTCTCTGCCCCCTTGCTTGTCCTAAAGAATATTATATTATCTATTTAATAGGCTGTGTGAAAACCTGTGTGGCTCACGTCCATTTGAAAATTATCAGGAGTCAGTTTTGCCTGGCTGCTTTTTGACTCATCGCTGCATCCTCTTCCCTTCGGTGTTAGGGAAACAGGCAATTATTTTCACTTCAGCAGCACCATCAGATCCTAACAGAGATCAGCGTCTCTGTGCACTGAATACTATCCAAGGAAGGCTATTGTCCCTCTTAGAGTCCCGTTCAAGGAACAGGGAGTTCAAGTGACTTGTCCACAGCTCTGTGAGCTAGCTCTGAATGATCTAGCAAATGAGATCAGATTCTCAGACTCGTGCTGTAACCATAGGACTGTCCTTCCTGGAAAACTGATTAGCCAGGGCTCCATAGAAAAGAAAAGAAGAATTAAAATGTGTCTTAATCAAAATGGATTTTGCTTCTGACAAAAATTCAAAACGAATCGAATAACCCCACCTCTCAAAACAACCAAAAACTACACACACCCAAACACCGGGATAAATTTAGTTGCAGTCTAAATGGCTTCAACACAGTTTATTTTACTGGAGTTGTGCCTGCATCATCAGGACTGTACTAGGGATACAGTGTCTTTGGTGACATGCATGGTTAATACTGCCCATATGCATATAAATCACACTCTCCAACTGTTGTCTATTACACTGTTTTCCAGTTGTTTAAACTTTTCACCTCCCTGCTGAGTTTCTAACGGAACATATTCTTAATGCTCTGGTTTGAGTTTTCTTTTCTAAGGCTGCGTTCAGTATTTTGAGCATGAAGTGCAGGAATAAATGCTTAATAATAGGGCCAATTCTGTCCCCCTTATGCACACTGAGCAGTACCTAGCTTTTTTGTGTCCATGGAATGACTGGCACTGACAAATACTACTCAGCATGAATGGAGGAAGAGTGGTGATGGGACAGAGAGGCAGACTATGGTCCTATGGACTATGAAAGAGTGAAACAAAATCCAGTCCTTCAGCCAAAATGTACTGGGATTTCCATGACAAAGTGAATCATACCATCCCTTTACCGGTACATTTAAAGAAAGCAAAATTGTCACTTCTCAGACATATTAGTCATTTACACGGTAGAGAGAGATGTCCTCAATCTGAAGCCAACACTGCAGCAAGGCTCTTATTAAAAATCTGGGCTCAGTCCCACATCTCTGCTGTGGTCCCTATAGGATCATAGGAAAGTAGGGCTGGAAGGGACCTCCCAAGGTCATCTAGTCCAGGCCTCTGCTCAAGACAGGATCATCCCTGACTAGACCATCTCAGCCAAGTGTCTGTCTAACCTGCTTTTGAAAACTCCCAAGGATGGAGATTCCATAGTTTCACTAGGTAACTGGTTCCAATGCTTGACAGCCCTCATAGTCAGAAAGTTCCTCCTAATCTCCAACTTAAATTTCCCCTGCTGAATCCTGAGGCCATTGCTCCTAGTCCTGACCCCTACAGTCACAGAGAAAAGCCCATCTCCATCTTCTCTATAATGACCCTTCTGTATAAACCATTGGAGTGGTATAAAGAGGACCTAAAAGCTCCAGGTTTCGAGTGTGGAAGGTACTATAGATCACTTTATGTGGCATGTTGTTGCCATATTGTTGCCAGGGATCTGTATATGCTGTAGTACGAAGTTCTGTGAAGTTTCCAGGAAGTGCTGCAGCCTGCAAGTCAGCTGAGGAAAGCTGCTCTAACTTAAACTGTCCCTCGGGCTAAGTCGGGCTGGTGAGGGACCACCAGCATGTAACTGGAGAAGCACGTTAGCTTAAAGCCAATTTAGCATCCCCTTTCCCTGGACTGTGGGTTTTATGTTGTAGCACAGATTCTTATGCCTTGATTGAAACTCTCAAATTTGGCACAACCCATACCCACACTGCACAAACTGGGGGTTTAATTAGACTCCACAAAATGGAGAGGTTGGGTCCAGGGTTTTTAAGGGCACTGACATTTTAGAAAAAAATCTTCCAAACATTTTCAGCTCAATCTGCTTAATTTTTTCCTTTTATACAAATTCTGTAATGGACAGATATACTTTTTTAAATCTTTTTTTCAGTTTTTCCTTGAACACCTGAAGAAATTGCGCCCGTGTTATAAAATACAACAAATGTCATGCAGGAAAAAAATATTATACTTTGTGAATCTCAGTCTTACTTATCCATAGGTCATTTTTTTTTTTAATCGCTCCCACATTAAAGCCTTTGTTATATGAACAATGTAACTTTAATTCCAGTCCCAGAGAACTGTATGAAGTATAGGCTGCAGTCAAGAAGCTGAAAAACAACAGAACAGAAGGAGGTGATCAGAAACACTAAAAGCACTTGACATTGTCATCTTAATGAAACAGATAGAGCTGTTCATTGAAGGTCTGGGAAAAAGAGCCTCCTCCTTAACAGTGGTCAGATGGGATTATTAACAGAATACTCAAAAAAAAGGTGACCTCACCTGACTACAGCAATTGGAGAGGAGTCATCCTATTCTGGAGTGGTAGGGAAAATTTTCTTCACTGTGATATTGCACAGGATGAAAATGGCAGTGAACACAAACTTGGAGAAGAACAGACTGAATTCAGGCCAGAAAGATCCAGTGCAGACAAGATACTCATGATGGACTATCATAGAAGAATGCATAAATGACAGGCTCTTCTTTTGACTTTCCAAAGGCATTGGAACATCCTGCAGTCCTGTGGAATCCCAACTAGTTTAACATCATTAAGGCCCAAAGCTGTGAAATGCTCTGTAAAGGTGAACAACCAGACAATTACATGAATCAGTGCATAACAACTGCATTTTCTCTCTGCTGCTATTCGGAATTGGCATAGACTGGGTTATGAAGGCATGCATAGGCAAAACAAATGTGAGCACAGTGTGAGTGAATGGCAGATGCCAAGAAAACCTGGCTTTGGTTGTGCCACTGTGCTTAGACCCCCTCTACATGTTACATGTATTACATGATTAACTGGTTAATTGCACAATTCATTTAGATGGGCTACATGTGCAAAGTAACTATCAGATCGTAATAAGGTCTATCCAAATATAAAGCTACAGCTCAAAGATTTGGTGGCCGAATCTCCTAATCCGAATCAAATCAAAGGACCCTTTAATCTCTCCGAATTGAATCGAAACCCTCCAAATCAGTTCAGAGAGATTTGGAAAGATTTGGCAATTTGGACATAGACATAGCTTTAAATATTTTTTCTACATACCTCTAGGTACCAGGTGGCTCATGAATGCTGCGATGCTGGGGCGCATGGAGTGCCCCACAGGAGTGCAGGGGGGTCCCCAGCGCGCCCAGCAGAGCGGTGGGCTTCCCAGTGTGCTTGGCGGCAGACCCGGGAGTGGACCAGAAGCACTTCCGGTCCCCTTCTGAGTCCACTGGAGGGTGTGCTCAGGGCCCCCCCCACACCTCCCCGGCTCGGCGACTGGTGCCTCCTGGGTCTGGGGGGGCACCCAGGGTCTCCCTGTGGCCAATCCCTGAGCCAGGGGGGGCGTGGGCCCCCTCCCCCCGTGTGCTCCCCGGTGAGCCCAGAAGTGGATCGGGAGTACTTCTGGTCCACTTCCAGGTTCGCTGCTGAGCACATGCCCCCATGCTCCTATGGGACACTATCTACCATGGCACTGCAGTGTTCATGAGCTGCACTGGTACCTTGAGGTATGTAGAAAAAACATTTAAAGCTGTGTCTATGTCTGAATCACTGATTCTCCAAATCAGCATCAAATCTTCAGATTTAGATTCGGCTGAATTGAATCAGGGACAGTGATCTGATTCAATAAATCAGAGCACCTGAGCCCAGGGGGTATAAGATCCTGAGGCCCTAATGTAGGGTGCAAGAATGATGAGTCACCCAGAGAGGAACTTGGGTCAGAGCTGTTTCCAGGGCCAGGTGAATTGGCTGGTCACCGTTCAGATGAGGGTCAGGGGAAAGGCCCAAAAGACTGCACCAGGGCCAGTCAAGGAGTGTGAGCAGGCAACCCTGATGGCCTACACAGTTGCACAAGGGTGCAGGGCAGGTTGGGTGTGGCCCAGTGTGGAACAGCACGTAAGAGGGCCAGTGAGAGAGGGCGGAGTGCAAGAGGCCCCAGTAAGAGGTGGGGGGTGGTACGAATGAAGCCTGATGGGATGGAGTGAAAATATGAATGTATGAGGCCTAGCAAAGGGCTGAGTTTGGCCTGTCCATGAGCTGGAGCAAAGAGCTACTCTAGGATCACATCTGTGAGGCATGGGACACAATAAGGGAGGGTTGAAATAGTGTGTGAACCCCCTGGCATCGGGGTATTAAATGGGCAGCTTCCTGCTTATTCCAACAGAATGATTCCCAATAAGTTGTGGCAGGCAAAACCAGGCAGACTGCTGTAGACAAAGTGGTGAGCTGGTATGGTGACCAGCCAACAGTAGGTGCCCTCGTCACACATATATCTATTAGGGTTCAGTTTTTTGGAATGAATAAGAACTGTTGTGTTTTACAGCAGTGGTGTTTATCCTCCAGCCCATAGGCCAGTTTCAGCACATAAGTCCATGTGATCTGCCATGTGGGTCTTCCTGTAGATCTGGAAATTTGGCAGCAGGGGAGCTGCGGCAGTGTTAATAACTGATCCTCTGCTGCCAAATTGCACCAGAGTGCTTCAGGGTCACTTTGTAACTGGATCTGGTGTTCAGAATCAGTTTGCACTCAGAGCCAGGCCAGTGTCCAGCACATGGGGTTGGGCTAGAGCACATGTCTAGGCCAGCATACAGGATCACACCTATGGTCCAACCCCATGTACCAATCCCATGATTGATTAGGCCTGCAGGCCAACACCAGACTCATTCTAGCCTACAGGCTGACCGCTCATTTGGCCTGAGGGGCTAGAAGGTTGTGCACCACGTTTTAGGGCATACATTGACTGCTTAGAGTTAGAAAGACTAAGTCTCTGTCCACATTACTGCTGAATAGTTTACTAAAAGGTTTCTTGCACCTTCCTTTGAGACATCTGATCTCTACCAATGCTGGAGATAAGAAAGCTGCCTACTGGTAAGTAAGATCCTTTGTTCCTTTAATAGAATGTTTGAGAAAAGCTGATAGGAAGGAGTGAAAAAATATGGCCAAATCCAAATGAATATTCAATTTACAAATACTCTTTTCCACTTTGCTCAGCTACAGGCCTAAGCAGCGGGGCTTCCACTTTTTCTCCCAGAGGACAATCAAATTAATTTCCTTGATCTCTCAGTTAGCAACATCACCCAGCCTCTAGGCTCAGCATGGTTCTGGTGGGAAGCAATATTCTATACCTCATTCCAGTCAGAAATGATAGGGTATTTCGGATCATGTGATTTTTATTTGCATGGTTAGGTTCCTAAATGATTTTCAACACCCGCATCCTTTAGAGAAAACATTCATGCAATATGGCCTCAGTCTGACCTATTCCACTTATTGTACACTGTTGTGATTATATTGACTTTAGCACTTCTGTGTAGTAACCCTGATTTTGTATTCTGAATTTGTAACTCCTTTGAGTACCTTGTTTAAACAAGTAGATCTCAGTAAGCTTGAGGAGTTTCCCATTGTGAGTTTGCAGCTGTTGGATTCCTGGCCAAGATGAGACTCCAAGCCCTCCTACAAAAGAGGAAAGCAGACTTGTACAGCTGCTTCCAGTAGATTTTTTGACGGGTGTGTCAGGAAAATGTTGTGGGTGAACATATACATGAATGACACATGCCCCCGGAGGCTGGGGGGGCACGGTGTATCCCCGCAGGCAATGGTGGTGGCAGCAAGGGTGTGGCGGTGGTGAGCAGGGAGCTCCTGCTGGAGGCCATGGTGGTGTCGGCAGCAGGGGAGAGGGAAGGGGTGATGAGCGCTGACTGGTGGTTGGTAACTGCCCACAGATCCCACCCTCTTTGCCAACACTGCTGGTGGCGAGCAGTGACTGCCCGCAGGTGCCACTGGCAGTGTTGGCAGTGCTTCTTTCAGGGGCTGCACCGCCAATCTTAGAGGGTGCACGTGCACCTGCATTCACTCCCTACGTATCGCCAATGAACATATAGATTCTGGTTCATTTTTGCTGTTGTGGTGGTCATCTTTTTTCTGACAGTTCAGTGTACAATGGACTGATAGTTCACCTGAAGGCACAAAGCCTCTGCTCCTAACCCAGAAAGTGAGTATAGTAATTTAAGGCCAAATTTTGGTGCAACTTAAATCAGTGGTAAAGATGCTTTTGTCCTCAGTAGGACAAAAGATCTTTCAATGTCTAAGAGGAAATTTTACCTATCAATAAATTCATTTGGACCCACATTTGGTCCTTAATGTACAGCCATAGACCAAAGTGATGGCTGGGTTTTTTGGGGGATTTTTTTCAGATGAACATGTCTTGTAACAGTATAACAATTGTCTTGGCTGAGTGCTATCATTTAGAGGAAGCCTGGGTTATTAAACAAAGGCATGAAGATAAGGAGAACTCTTTTCACTTGGTTTCTGTTTTCTGTACATAGCTAAGCATTGATGTGTAATTATGTAATTATGTATACCAAACCCAAGGAAATTCCCAGTAACAGGAACAAACCTACTCAGGGCCACATTGTGTCATTATTTTGGGGTCACATTAAAATCACTTAGACCAGACCATATCATAAGAAAAAATTATATTCCTCCCTTCTCCTGTTTTCTTAATGGATGGATTTCTTATGATATGCAGATTTAAGTGGCATAAAGTTTCATTCTGTTTGGATCAAGTACAAAAAGGAGCATGTTTATTGCTATTCCATGTCTCTGAATGGAATATAATTTACAAGAAACATCACTTTTATTTCTCACAGACCCCACTGGGCTCTAAGTCAGGGTCAGTTTCTTCTGCCTCATTCATTAACACAAACAAATTTTGCTGAGTGAACTAATTGCTTTATTACACACCTGCAAATGAATATTTTTTGCATCTACATATCCTCAGTAAGATTGGTTCAACCCCACTGACCAGTATGACAAGGACAGTGCCTACACTGTAACAATCTTGACAAGGAATTTTAAAGCATTAGGCCAGCATAAGTTATTTAATCACAGTTCCAACTTTTTGTAGTCATAACCAAAATTAGAAAGATTAGATACAAGACGATAGTTGAATGGACTTCCAGCTTCTAGAACTGTTTTGCTGAGCACAGGTCAAGCCCATATATCCCTTTGAAATCTATATGTATATAGCAGAGAACCTAACATTTTACCACTTCTTTGAAGCAACCAAGGAGGACAAGAGTCCAAAGTTCTTCCAGCATATCTAGAGACTTGGTAAACAACACAACCCAGAGGTCTGCCATCACAAAAGATTCAAATGCGTGTCTTTACTAGATTCTGCCTGCCTCTGTGACTGAGCATTGCATTGGTCTGAATCTAATTCATGTCATGTTTCAAGTACTTTACAAATCATTTCCCAACAACAGGAGCCATAGTGGAAAGAATAGAATCCAATTACCTCTGAGGTCGCCCTGTTGGTTCTACAGAGCTAACTGGTGTGAAAAACCAGCAAAGGCTTTATTTGCATCATTTTGCCTTTCAGGTGGAAACCACACTATAACACGTCACAAATATCAGATAATCTCTAGATCTGTGGTTTTTGTCAAAGAGATCAGATAGCCTCACAGAATAGACTTGCTGATAGTTTTCTGGTATCTGTTCCCAGTCCCAATGGAACAAGATTATAGAACAATGAAAAACATTGAGAAAAAAAGAGTTCTCTCTGCTTTCACTTTAAACACTAGAAAGATCTGGTTTGAGTTTTGGGTGAACTTTTGCATTCATTCTCCATCTATGCAAATTGGTTCATCTGGTCCTATTTACAACAGGTCTTTCTGTGATAAAGGATGCTGTGGTAAGTGCAGTTCTCTTTTTTTTTTCCATGCAGGTTCCTGCTTTGACCCTGTGCAGTCTTGAGAGATACTAAGTCCTCAGCTTGTGTTCTTGTACTGACAGCTGTTACCCAGAGGAGGCTGGGGTAAGGTTGGCGAACAACGAAGAACATAATCAATAAACCTAGACACAGATGTCTCATTTTTCACTGGGTATTGAAGAACCAATGATGTCCCGGAAACCCAATGGAATTTGTAGCTTTTCCTCAGCTTGAGTAAAGGGTTTATGGTACAGTTTATCAAAAGTGCTGAGCACCTAATACCCCATTAACTCCAATTAGTTTTGAATCTGTTCAGTAATTCTGCTAATGAGGCTAGGTTACCTTTAAAAAAACAACAACCCCTCACCCCTCCCTTAAATAAGTTGTTTGATGGAGTATGGCAAGGTCATATCCTGCTCTGTAGGATATGTAGCTTTGCAAGTAGTAGGGGCTCTTGTTTTGTGGGGCGATGGCATAACAGGAGTCCAGCAGAGTGAGTTTGTTTTTGCAGTAGAATAGTGCCTAAGTGTACTGCTCTGCCTCAAATAATTTACACACGACCATTGCTAATAACTGAAATATCACTCCTGTGGGCCAATTGTTGACAGTTGGCCAACACTGATTTTTCAGGAGCTAAAAGCCTGAGCCTTTACTGTTGAAGCTAAAAAGCTGTTCTAGGCTCACTTTCCCCTACTGGTCCCCATGTACTATTAGAAGGAAGCAGGGCATCCCCATGAGCAAGTTAGATAGCTATGGAGGAAACATCATGTAACAGTCCTTAAACTATGACAGCTATGCCGCTGCAGGATAAAAGCACAAGTGGCAGGGAAACAGATTTTTCAGAGGTATACATTTCATCGGCGCATGTGGTCAGAACAGTCTGCCTGCCCATTAATGT
>NW_005842127.1:2265171-2279014 GCF_000455745.1 Alligator sinensis | reverse complement strand
TGAACCAGCATCATTCCTGCATGGCTCATGGTGTTCCATAATAGTCTGCAAGCATCAGGACATAAACAATCAAAGATACATGTTGGGAGGGGAAAGCTGAGCTCTCCACAGCTTGCATTGCTCCCAAGTATCATTAGCAGAGTGGAACAAATTTCTTGAGTGCAGAATTATGAGCAGGTCAAAAGGTAACAACCATAACAAATTACTGTTCTCTGATTTTTCTCACCATTTAGGATTTCCTCACTCCGTATTTCAACGCAGAAATGGAATAGCTGGGCTACTGCTGAATGCAGCATGTTTCACGAGACAGCAAAACATCTGTACATGTAGCCAGGTGCAATTTGCTCAGGGCAACCCTCAAAAAGGTTGAAGTTTATTTTGAAGAAGCCAGAAAATACTATACTGGAAATTTTGTGCATATAGGTTTTACACACAGGTTGGGTATATACATCTCACTGTACACTCACATCTCTATACATTACAGGGATTGTGCAATTAACTGGCAAACTGAGCAATTATCTGGAGACTAGCTATGCATGCAAAGTACTTATCACACCATAAAGAACTCCAACCAGCTATAAAGTTAGATCTTGAAAATGTGCACTAACTTTATAGCTGGTTGCTATCCAGCTTTAATTTTCACATGTAGCAGCTGATGGGCTTCCAGCTTCAGGGGTGCACCATACCCAACTGGGACTGGAAGTCCCACAGCTAAGGGGAATTTCAGCCACAGCAGCGGCTGACTCTAGGTCTTGGCAGCACCTTGCACCTGCCAGGACGTAGAGTCTGGCAGCTGCAGATGCTGAGTTCCAGCAGCTTGCCTCCTGGTGCTGGAACCCCTGCTTCATGCACCCCTGGGGATGGGAGATTGTGGCAGGTGCATCTCCCAGCTATGGGGGTGTGTGGGGTACCCCCATGACTAGGAGCCCCTCAGGTGAGGAGGCTCCCAGCTGCCAAAGTTTGCTTTTGCCAGTGTAGGGTAAGCCTAGGATCAGGCTTCTCCTGCACCAACAACAAGGCTCAATGGGATCTAATGCACAATCATACAATTGCACCTCGCATGAGTGTGTGGATCATACATTAGACCCCATTGCACTTTTACCAGCATGTGTAGAGGTTAAACACAGCCACACCCACACCTAGAATGTATTTGGTATTTTTGTGTCTACCCAGAAGCAGCCTCTCTCTCTTTATTGACCAGCCATTTTTTCTGACTCAGAAACAAATAAAAATCTAAAAAGTAAAGCCATTGATTTCCAAAACTCAGGAAAGGTATGCTTCTGCATCTGCACTCAGACATGAGATCTTTTCTATGTTCATAGCTCATTTTCCTGTTATTATAAGCCAAAATATCATTAAAAATAATAAACAGCCCCACAGATGTTTCCATTCCTAACAATAACCGAAGAACTTGTGGCTAATGCCCTCAGAAGAGCAGGTTTTATTTGACCAGGACCTCCTTATTGTCAGTTCATCCCTAAGGCTATGTAGCCAGAACTCCATCTTCCCAAATTATGAAGCTGCTTTCTTATCCCTTACATTCTCATTTCATTCCTTTGTATCAAGAATCTCTTTCTTTTTCATTAATTAAAATTTAGATTCATGGTGCCAGAAAGTACTTGAACTCCAAACTTAACCAGTTTAATTTCACTCAAAAAATGTTGCTAGATTAATAAAACAAAACAAAACAAAAACAAAACAAAAACATCCTTATGGCTCACAAAGCATTTGAGATATAATTTCAGAAATGAAAATACTGATCTATAGGTAGCCAAAGCGTGCCATATAGGCCACATGTAGCCAGGTCATTAGACAAGTAATTAAAAATGTCTGTACCACCAGTAAATTGCAGGCAGGACCCACAGGCCAGCTTCATTTTGAATACCAATGTATAGTCCATGAAGACTACAGGTTCCAGTGTGCAGCTCAGCTTTGAAGGGGGAACTTCTCCCCCACCCCTATTAATTTTTTATTAAATTTTGATGTCTATAAAGAATATAGAATAGCACCTCATAAAATATTAGTCATTTTAAGGCTGACTTTACCTAAGCTTTAAACATGATGATTCTGTACAATGTGATCAACTGTTTGCTTTATGCATTTTACAAACCACCAGTATAAAAATCCAATTAATTTTAGTGCTGATTCCAACTTCCAGCTGTATTAGCTACTGAAATAAGGAATAAGAGGCTAGGGGAAGACACAAGGAGTTAAGAAGGAGATATAAAAGAGGGAAAGGAATGAGTTTGGGAGGAAGGCATTCTTCTGCAATCTTAAGTATTTGGGTACTTCCTGGGTTTCCACTTACATAACATTAGTCTCTTAGCAGTTACTAGGGATGTGCTGAGGCAAAATATCATATGTATTCAGCTTCTGTTTTGTGCCCACCAGGCTTAAATTTATATAGCTAGATGCTTATACTATTTTATTTGTTTAAGTTTTGTTTTGAACAGGTAGATGCAGAAACACTCCCACAGCACGTAGGCTGAATTTTCACTTTCTCAATCAGTACTAATATTTGCCTGATTCAGGGGCATGTATTTTAAACCATCCAAGAGGGAGCCCATACATCTTCCAGATTCTTTTCTGTAGAATTAATCTCCTTTGGAGGAGCAATTGAGTGCCTTGTTGCACCTTACATTGTGAGCCACACAAATGTTGATCAGAGTTAGTGCTGGCTTGAGTTTGGAACAGTCACTCTTCAGCACTGAAAGGTAAGAATCCCCCCTGCTTCTCAGGGCTCCCTGATTTCCCCACCCACTCCTATCCCCAAGGCTCTCCCCCTGTTCCCTCCCTGTGCCCAGTGCTCCCCACCACTCCCACTTACCTGTGCCGGTCTGCGCTGCCTGTCCTGGGGGAGCAGGCAGGAAAGGGTTAACCTGCCTGCCCAGGACCCACCACCACTGCTGCCAGGCTGCTGCCTGCTCCCCCCAGGACAGACAGCATGGGCAGCCACAAGTAACTTGGGGGTGGGAAGACAGTAAGCAGGGATATGGGGTCCTGGGGAGGGTGAGGAGTAGGGATCAGTGGGGTGTTTATACTAAGGTATAGCCTAGAGTGGCTACACCTTGGTGCAGGGGTGGGCAAAATGTGGCCCATGGGCCAGATGCGGCCCACCAGACCATTCTATCTGGCCCACGGGCCCCCTAAATAATTTAGAGAATTAATATTTATCTGCCCTTGGCTGTCTGTCACGCAGCCTTCGATGGCTTGCCAAAACTCAGTAAGTGGCCCTCTGTCCGAAAGAACTGCCTGCCCCTGCCTTAGTGTAACATGAAGTGGGTAACACAGATCAGAGAATTCTGCCCTGGAGTGGCATAACTTTGATCCAGGTAAGAGTGCTTAAAACTAGTTTAAGGGTTTAATGTGCAAATATTCAGGTATTAAAAGCTCCAGGAGCTGCCCAAAATTATTGTGTAACAAGGCCCTGAGACTGCTATCTAAAATTTGCTTCTTTTGGTTAACAGAGAATAATTGGCCTGATTTTTCCTCCCATTTCTTTCCCTGAGGACCTGTTTAAATAAAATTTCCTAGCCAGATGTGTGTGCATGCACACATGTGCACATGTACATGTGTATTACATTACTACAGGTTGTGGTAATCAGGATAATTTCTGAAGAAACAGATTAGTTTGAAATCAGGCAGAAAAAAAAAATGTCTTCTAGCTTCTGAAGAACTGAAATTCAGGTTTGTAGGTAAGGGGGTAGAAAAGGTGCTGGGGTCAACCTGGTAGGATGTGGCACCCTTAAATTGGAGATATTAACACTCCCTCCTGGTTTCTAGATGAATCCATTCCTTCAGTATTTCATTTTCAGTAAGTAGGTTGAAGGTCAAGATCCTTTTCCTGAGCCAGTCTGGCCGAATGATGATCACTTATTATAAGGAGCTTCAAGTTATCCAAAGGCAGAGACCTCAGTTTGTAGAAAGGAATGATTTTTACATTTGGTAGTCAGTGCACCAACCATTCCAGGCTATTACAGTGGCTGGTCCTTTCTCTCTGGGGTATTGGTAGTGGGCTGAGTGCAACACTTTGACAAGGAGCAAGACATTCCCTCAGGTGGACCCTAGAGCATTTGAGTAATTACACTGTCTGATTAAGGATCTGGCAGCCTGGGCTAGGGACAGACATTCAAAAAGACTGAGCCTGAATTGATTCAATCTTTGCAGGTTAGTCTAACCTGGCTAGACTTAACTGGTTTGTAACTGGACAGACTTTCTCTCTGGACTGAGGAAATTCAGGCACATGCTTAGTGGCTCAGGCTAGAAGCCATGGGGTGCTAGAGCAGTCCTTCCTTCCCGGGCATAGTGCTGATCTGAGGGGGGCATGACCAGGCTCTGGAAGGACCTCTGATTAGGGAGGTCTGCCTGCACCTTCTCAGGCTTTTCCCGCTAGCTGCTCAAGGGGCGGGAGTGTTGCCAGCTCCCAGCCCCCTGCTAGCACTCTGAGGCAAAGTGGGGGGAGAAGGTGTGCAGTGCACGCATCTGTTGCTATACAGAGCTTTTCAGCAAAACTATAGCCTCTCTCCATTAGTTAAAACTCTTCTTAAACAGCTTACCAGCTGACCTGTTGATTAGCTCCAAAAAGCCCTAAGCAGTCACTGTTCTGTCTGCCTGCCCCAGTGAAATTGGAGCTCTCTTGGCATCAGCTAGCATACCACATGCCTAGGGTCCATGGGGTTGGGGTCCATGCTGTGGGAGATGGGAGGGAGGGATGAAAGGAGGAAGCAGGGCAGGATTCCTGCTTAAGCAATGAGCAGCAAAGGTGGGGTGGGTATGGCAGGGGGAAGCCAGGCAGACCCTGCTGTGCCTGCAGTCTCTGCTGGAGCTGCAGCCAGGGAGTGGAGGGGAGGGGCCAGCCCTGCTGTGGAGCAAAGAGCCCTGCCCAGCCCAGAGAGCATGCCGGGATGCTGGGAGTGTCTGGTTTATCTTAAACCAGCAAGGGGTCTGGGACAGACACTGCATAAACCAGTTTGTCCCAAATCAGTTAAGTCTGATACTACATTCAACCAGGTTTAACTCAAACCGGTTTCAGCCATTTTCAAACTGGTTTATGTGCACTGAACATCTCTTCTGTTACAGGTTTAAACCAGTTTCTGGTCACTTAAACTGGTTTATGTGTAATGTCTGTCCCTAGCCCTGATGACACAATGCAAGGCTGGAGAATCAAAGACCATGTGCTGTGACAGGAAGTTGTAGTCTACAGCAGAAGATCCTGGACTTGTTACCAGTACTCCTTAAGAAGCTGCTTTTGATAAGATGAAATGCAGGAATATGGACAGGAGAAATATTCAAAATATACACTGCAAGGTCTTGATCAAAGTATTTGTTCAGGTTGGTATGATGGACCTGATACCCAGGATTGTATGCTGAGGTCTTTACACTGGGACCTATAATCACCATGAACTGCTAACAGATGTAAGTAATATAGAAATCCATTTGATGCATGTTCCTTATCCTGACCTCAGTTGCACAACTTTGGAGTTCCTTAACCATCCTCAAGTGTTATGAAGATTTCATGACTTCAATATTCTTTTACAAAGAAAGAAACAGTCTTTGGTTGGAAAGAAGCAAAGCAAAATTGCTTGCTAATAGTACTTCTCAAGATGAGAGCCACCTTGAAACTAGTTCAGCAATAGGAGAGGATGGCAGGCCTATGGATCTTCTGCTTATTGTGTATGCAGATTGTAACCGCCTTAATCATGACTGTTACGTGGAAAAGAAAGGAGGCCTAGGAAATTTGAAGCAATATTAGAGCCAGCTCTCCTTGGGACTCTTGCCATTGGTTTCCATTAAGCTTTGTGGAATTTTCCTCATCACAGATGCACTCACTGAGGTTCAAATTCTGCCCATTTGGATTTAGTCACTAGAATCTCTTTGACTTTGGTGTAGAAGTACTGCTCTGGCAATACCTGATCTTCTCCTCTTTGGAATAGCTCGTGCATGTCCTCACTGGAGCTCTACAGAAACTCAAATTTCCTAGTAACCAAATCTTATAAGAAAGCTTTGTTGCTGCTGATTTCTCCTCCTTCTTTTGCTCTCAGCCCCTACACACGCTTATGCCAGAGGCAGCGCAGTGCCGATATAGCATGGTACCCTACTTGGGGGGCAGCCAGAGATGTGGGAAAAGCTGAAAGGTAGAAAAGGTAGAAAAGGTGGATGATTATGTAGCTGCTTTGTAGTTGGGGGATGCGAGATTCTTGTACAGCTCACCACCACCCCTGCTCCTCTGCCTTGGGTCTAGTCCAGTTATTTGGGCTGGGCTCTGGCATCAATATAGTGCCCTATGGGCCAAATTCTGCTATTGAAACTTTTGTGCAGCTCCTCTTTGCTGTTGAAGAGAGTTGAGTGTGCATGCTGGACAGCTGAATTTGCCACCTGGGTTCAATTTCCTGCTTTGCTGCAGACCCCTGTGCAACTTTGATGTGTCAGCTAACTTCTCTTTGCTTCATTTTTTAATCTGTGAAATGGGGATAGTGACCTTCTCATCTCACAGGGTTGTGGTGAAGATGACTACTTTACAGATTGCAAAGTGCTTAGATACTGCTGCAGTGGGGGAAAAGATAAATTCTTGAGAAATCGCATGCCTGTATGGCCTAATAGTCTGAAGGGCAGATATTTATGCAGAAAAGAAGATACACCACAAAAGAATTTAGCCAAGTAAGTGGCTACAACTCCAGAGAAACAGTCACAGCTACCTATTCCAGGCCTGAATTTAGCCCACTGCCATAGACTAAGGATCTGTTTTGTATAATCACTACTTTGGAATATTACCATCTGAGAAGCACAGGAAAAGGCAGGGAAATTTCCCTTCTGCTGAAAAATAAATGTGTATAAAAATGTGGAGTGACTGGCAGATGGTAGAAGAAGATACCTTTTTTCCCATATGTTCATGAAATTACTCTAGAGCTGTTCAAATCAGTGACTTAATCCAAAATAAGACATTTTACTTATTTAAAAGGGGTGGAGGGAATATCAGCCTCTCATTACTAACGACTAATCAATTGTTAGCTCTCACTCAAGAGCATGATTTTGTATTCCTAGTCCCCTTGTGTTTCATATCATTTCTCTCCTTCTTGTAACTTTTCCTTTCTTTCAGGCTAAAAATAAGGTCTCCTGATAAGAGTCATGCTAGGTTTTCAGTTCTGGGATGTTTTGTGGTTTCAAACCAACAGCAACAACAGAAAAATACTTAAGTTTATCATTGATTCCTTAAACTAAAAGTATTTGTAATGAACTCTCTCTCTAGTCAGGAGAATAAACCCTCTCTCTGTTAACCATTTCCAAATTTCTCACTAACTGGAATTCCTGGAAAGATCTGTTTTATGTTATCATAGTCTTATTTATTTGGAGTCAGTTTCTGCCGCCCTGAGGTATGACCCTTTGCCCTTTACTGTGATTTTCACTCTGTCTAATCTGGGGGGAAAAATCCCTTTTAGTTCATCAACCAGGACATGGAGTTTGGAAGCATTTCCATTTTGGAAAAAATCCAGTGATTTCCTTTTCTGTCAGCAATAGATATATGAGTTATGAGGTGATAGGCACTGCCTCTCACCATTTCTCTCCCTTTCCTCTTCTCTTTTCAAGCCTATTCTAAGCTGCCATGTAAAATGGGAATATACTGCTTGTGGTTTGGAATGGGAAGTCCATCTTTGGCCCAGGCAGTGTTTCATGTGCAGCACAAAAAAACTTTGTAGACTGGCTGCCAGAACTTTTTAGATCTGTTCTGGCAATAAAAGCTATGAGGACATGTGCTTAGGAGCTTTAAAACAAAAATTGGTTGGAGGGGGTGACCATTTTAGTATTTTTTTGTATTGTAAGGAAAAATGATGGTTCTGCTTGCCTGTGTTACTTGCATACTTTCATGACAAAGGGAAGGGAAAACCCTGGGGACCCAGGAACCCAGATTGTACCCTGTAGAGTCAGGGACAGAGGGCACTGTTTCACTCCTTTCATTCAGGCACTAAAGGAAAGCTGCTTCCAGATGACCAGCTCCACAGCACATCTACCTGGCTCTTCAGGGATTAGGGTCATGGAGATCTGACAGAAGAGACTCTAAGGACATATAGACCAGAAGGTTATCTAATATTAGTTGCCTGGCAATTTCTGTTTCCAGTGAGAAACTTAGCACTGTTTACCTATTTGTCCTTATTCCAATCTCATTAACAAGAGTATCCAAAGTGCCTCACAATCTTTAGTGTGCTTATCTTCCTAATTCCCCGTTAGGTCAGACAGTGCTGTTATCCCTGTTGTGCAGTGGGAGAATGGAGGTGGAGAAAGAACATGACTTGGCTAAATTTACATAGGAAGTCTCTAGCCAAGCAGGGGATTAAACCCAATTCACAAGTCTCTTCCAGTTTCCCAGGCCAGCACCCTAACCCCTTGGTCAGGGAACCTGCGTTAAGAGGATCCTATTTGTAGTTACAGCCCAAAGAAGCCTGGTGCCCCCAGAAGACTGTTCTCTTATTTCTCACAATTGGTCAAAGTCCACAGCTCCTTCCCTCAGGCAGATCTCCTTCCATTTACTGCAGAGAAAGTTTCACCCATGCAAAGAGCCTGGCATTTGGCCCAACCCATCTGCCAACCCAGGCATTATGAAGATCCCTAGTAATCTGAATCAGGTCCCATGAGAAAAGATATTAGCTAGAAGACCGGGCATTTAGCTGATTGTCTCTTACTGTGACAGATGGCTGTGTCTAAAATCAACAGTGTAAGAAGTGAACAATTAGAAGCAAGCCAATTGTTTGGATTGCAATAATAGTCAGTACTTGGATACCACAGTCACATACATGCTGAGATGGTCAGGTATTCTAACTATATTATCGCTATTAACTGACAAGCAGAAACTAGTATTATACCATTAGATACCCTTCCTTTTTACCCCATCCCATGTTAATTAGTGTAGGATGTGAAACTCTACCTCTATGTTTTGCCTCACTGACTATAAATGCAATGGCAGAGCATAAACTATTATGACCCTTGACGTTTTTGTTGATTTTTCCAGTAGCTTTATTGCAAGCTAAATTTGCTTAAATGTGAAGTGCTGCTAGGAGACAAAGGCAGTGGTATCAGTGGTGTATTTGCATACAACAGATCTATCCCATAAGAAATTTGCTCGATAGTCTTCACAGCTCGGTTTAATGAGTCAGACATACTTAAAAATGAGTGTACAGGTGTAATCCACAATTTTGCACCTTCATTAGGATGTTAAATTAGTGTTCAGTGATAAACAACCAACAGAGAAGCTATTAGATATGTATAACAAATGCCTACTCTTGGGGTGCGGGGTCTGATGTATGACATATATACTACAAATTAGGGCTGTGCAAAGCTTTGGTAGCTGATATGATTCGGAGGAGATTCAGTGGCCGAATCTCCAAATCAAATCGGGAGACCATTAAAAGGTCCAAATTGATTCGGAAGCTTCTGAATTGATTTGGAGAGATTCAGAGATTCAGCCATAGACTATACAGGCAGCAGTCCTTGACGACGCTGGACACAGCTGCCTCCAGCTGCTAAGTCTGTTGTGGTGGGTGGAGGGGGGCAAATCAATGCCCCCACAGTGAGGGAGGGAGGGATTGGGGCTGGGACAAGCTGCCTAGCCAGCCGGGCTGGGGGATGTGGGACTTGGGGAGGGGGGCTCCCTCCACTACGCACCGCTGTGTGCCACTGGTCCAGGAACTGCTCTTTCAGTGGCTCCTTCGGCAGCTCTCACCACCTAATCTGTTAGGCTTTTGTCCTAACCTTTTAGTCATGCTTCTAACCATGTCTGTTCCAAGTGTCATTCTATAAGTGTAGGTGTACACTCCGACATCAGGTAATAACCTGAGTAGTTTTCCCTGGAGTTGTGTTGCCTCTGGTTTCATGAGCTGAACTAGTCCAAACCTAGGTATTATGTGGTCGGAAAATGTCAGAAGAATGTTCGTGCTGCTACAGTGACAAATATTTCTTTTTCTTCTGCCACTTCCTTCCTCCGTGTGGTTTTCAAAAGGTAGTGTGCTACCAGAAAGGCACACTTGCAGAAAACACACAAAACTAAAGCTCTGGTCATTTGTTCTCACTAAAGATTTAGGGCTTACTTGTAATGACCACATAGGAACAAACATGATGTCCAGTCCACATTCATCTCTCTACTGCCTCTAGGTCCACCTCTGCAAATTCAAGTTGGCTTTTCTGCCTTACAGTTAAGCCAATATCCCCTTTTCAACATTTCCTTTGTAACATGCTGGCTAGACTGTCTTTAAAAAACACAGAAAAAAGAAAGAAATGCATGTTCCAAAGAACCAAATGGCAGCCTCAGGACAAGCCTTGGGTTTTCAACCTGGCACAACCTATTTGAGCTTTAAGGTCCACTCTGAAAGGTTTGTTTTCTTCCACTGAGATGGTTTTAAGTAATGATAAGCATCAGGAAGATCAATCAGTTTGCCCCCATTAAGCAAGTCATAACACAGATAAGACTGACAGCTGGATGTAACAACCATGACCCAAGGCTGGGAATGCCAATTGGAAGAGCCCAGACAGGTGCTTTCAGCATGTCATTTAAAATTATTTATGTTGCCTCTTTTGGTTGATGACATCATGGGGGGGGGGATTTTTTTTTTTTTTTTTTCAGACAAAACAATCTGCAGCATTGGTCAGAGACTAGACCCTGCTCCTCATTTCTCATTCCACTTTAGCCTGAGATACCCTTATCATCTCAGGCTTCATTTAGCATCTCTGACTTGAGGACCTTTCTACACTGACTTTCTCTTTATATCTCTGGGCATGGGCACATAGAAAAACCTAATCTTCCCAAACCTTGCTGACCGGGAACCAGGATACAATTGTTGCTGCTCAGCGTTAAAGGTGTCATAGCATTCCACTTAAAACCGTCAAGTTTTAGTCATTCAATTTCTGTGGCTCTGATACCAGGGGATGGAAGTAAGCACCCAGCCCAGCATGCCTTAGAGTGGGCAAGTGGGGGAAAAGAAGGGGGAAGAGCACTTGTACCCACACTTTGGAGACCTGGAGGGGAGAGAGTGGCTAAAGGCTGGGGCATGTTCACTTTTCTGCTTTTCCTTTCCTCCTAAACATGAATCCAATAAAGAGAGTGTCAGGGGAATGGGAGGGCTTGGATCCATGTTATGGGGTTTCCAAGGACTGGAGGGACATAATGAGAGGCCATGGTCAAGTCACACCAACCGCTTACAGAAATACAGCTTTTATTGAATAAGCAGTGCAAGTGAGCTCATTGATGAAATGCTGTCAAAAGGAGAAAGTGGGAAGTGGGTAACAGAGTTCTGGCTGAGTAACAGCATACCCAGTTGCAGCAGCAGGGCAGGAGGTGGGGGGTGGTTGAGAAGCAATGCAGTATAGCACTAGATCTGTGTCATAGAACATTTGATGTCTACACATAACACTAACCCAATTCACACTGAACCAGTTAAAAAATGGTACTTGGTTTTCCAGGTACACTTTTGAATTGTACAGACAGCTTTAAACCAGTTCAACATGCTTGTATGTCCCTTCTCTGCTCACTTTATTGTTGTTTTGCTATCTGTACCATTACTCATGCTCAACACCCTGAAACCATTTTCCTAAATGTACTCAGGCTGTCACCAGACCCAGCCCTTTCTTTTCCTGCAGCATATTCAGATTTAATGCTTTCTCCACAATCCCTTCAATGAACACATATGCTGCCCAACCTTTCTGAGCAAGGACTGAGCAAGGAAAAAGACTTTTCATTAAAATGATTAAAATATGTTTACCTGCACCAATTCAATTGTAATATTGGTAGATCAATTTAGATGGACAAAAATAGCCAGGGAAATGAAATATGATAGACACCAAGCAACATTAAAATGCATGTAGCTTGGACATCTGTGAATCTCAATGCTTGCTTTAATATTTTTTTGCCTATTCAATATAGAATTTTTCAGTTGGTGCATTGCAATGGTATTTTGGTTTTATTCTGTGTGGCACCTTAAACAGCTTTATTTTGTATTATGCAGCTGTGCTCTGGCTGATTTATTCTACTGAATGTAGCTTCTCTGTTTCAAACTGGAAGTAGGTAGTTAAAATTAAAATCAGATGCCTTTTTAGTTATGACTAGTAAAAACATCAGAGGGGGAGGCAGAGGGGAATCTTTCATTACCATTAAATGGCTCCCTAGGCATATTAGATGTGTGAAGTTTGCTGTCGTCAAGCTTCCCAATTTACCCAGGATGGCTATGCTACAGAATAATTGTTATAATTATTTCTATTCTAGCAGAACCTAATTGTGTTTAGGTGGTGTGCAGATAGGCAGCACCTATCCCAAAGTGTTTGAAAAGTACAATCCATAATCCTGCAAGGCTAGGGAACAGACATTCAAAAAGTTTGAGCCTGAATTGATTCAATCTTTGCAGGTTAGTCTAATCTGGCTAGGCTGAATCAGTTTGTAACTGCATAGACATCCCAGAGATGCAGGCACATGCCTACAATGGCTCAGGATAGAAGCCAGGGGGTGCTAGAGGAGCCCTCCCTTCACTTCTACAGTGCTAAGCTGAGGAAGGGAGGGTGTAGCCAGGCCCCGGCTGGACACTTCAATTAAAGAGATGTCGTCGTCCCCCACGCTTCTGACCAGCTCAGCATGGAATTGATAATACAGTGTTTATCACTTCATTAAGAAAACAGAGGGGCATTACCAGCTACCTGTTGATTCTGCCTTTGTCCTGTCTGCCACAGCATGGACTGTAGCCAGCATGTGGTCTTTTAGCTAATGCTGAGATGGGTCTGCATAAGGCAGAGGACAGGGAGGGGAGGGGGAGGAGCAGGGGTAAGCCATGCAGATGCCTGCAGTCTCTGCTGAGCTCTATCCAAGGAGCAGAAGGGAGGGGCCAGCTCTGCTGTGGAGCACAGAGCCCTACCCAGCCCAGAGAACATGCTGGGGGAGTCTGATTTAGCTTAAACAAGCAAGGGGTGTCGGACAGACATTGCATAAACTGGTTTGATCCAAATCAGTTAAATCTGGTTGAATGTAGTATGAGACTGATCTCAAACCAGTTTCAGCCATTTTCAAACTGGTTTATGTGAACTGAACATCTCTTCTGTTGCAGGTTTAAACCACTTCTGATCACTTAAACCGGTTTATGTATACTGTCTGTCCCTAACCTATATGTCTCAATGCAAGCAGATTCCCACCCTCACATGGAGCTTATGGACTTAGGCATCCACCCAGGGGAGGTCTATTATGGGTTTGGGCAGCAGTTTAAGATGATGCATAACAGGCTGGTGAAACAACAGATAAGGAAACAGAAAAATGGAGGGGATAATGGAACATTGACATGATTACTTTTTGGATTTTGTTTCTGTTTTTTGTTGTTGGGTTTTTTTTGCATAGACCAGATTTGTGTACAATGATAGGTACAGAGAGGTTTGTTAAGGTCATGAATAATTGTCCAAACTTGCAGAGTGGATATGGTAACTTACTATGCCTGAAGAGAAGAATTGAAAGATTGTGCTTTATTGGCACAAGTAGCTCAAATGATCTAACTCAGGCTCCTTTCCCAAAAAAACTAGGAAAGCTTTGCACATTTTCTACAGCCATCTCAGATCTTTTCAGGATCTAAATGCACAAGCCCCATCAGATACATCACCATCCGTATCATCTGTTTACTAACACCAGAGAACAAAACTGACTTTCATTTACTGTGTGAGGGTCTGACTATGCAATTATTTGTGGTTACTACAGGCCACCAGAGAGCTTCTACATAAAGAGCTGCAATGTGCTGCAAGTTTTAACACCTAACAAAAGGCTGCACTGTGATTCAGGGCCTTCAAGGGCTGGTGTCACTCTGATTATCTGGTTTTGTGTCAGTCTTGCTTC
>NW_005842127.1:2249331-2265160 GCF_000455745.1 Alligator sinensis | reverse complement strand
GCAAAAAAAATGTATTGGAGATGATAGCTTTGTGAGACTAGAGTGAAACTATTATGAAGGGAACCATGCTGTCTGAAGCTGGGATACTACCCACAAGGCTAGTTTTTGTGAAACAGTCCTTTTCATTCTCTAGTGAGTTGTTTTATTCATCCGAGTAAAATAATTATTTTGCTACAAGCAATTGTTAAAATCCCAAAAGGACTATCATCTCATCACATGGATTTTGCACGATGCATGAAGCAGGGACTCTTATCAGTCTATATCATTCCCTAGCTTGCCACCTCCTTTTTCCAGGAGCCAGGCCAAGACCAAGCACTTAACTATATACAAATTTCTTATGACAATAAATAAATATGAATAAGAAACATTAAATATTTACAGCAAACTTAGTACGTGACACCATATACAATAACCTCCAATCAAAATATTGCACGACTTTGAGGGACTATAAAAACAAACTGTGCGATTCACAGCATATGCAATAATTAACCCCTGGCACAGAATAAGCATTAACACTTCGGAACAGGTAAAGTGAAGCATCAACACAAACACATATAAGCATCAACTTAGATAACCCAGGTAAGCTGAGGTAGCAATACCATAGACATATACAGACAACAATACAGGTAAGTTCTGATAATAGGCAATAAACACATATAGACAATGAAGGCAGATAAACCCATATAAACTCCCTTAAGGAGTACCCATAACTATATTACCCTCTACAATACGAAACAACAACAATCACAAAATATGGAGGTGCACTCAGCACCCCATCAGATGCTCCCTGGAGGCCTTCCCCTTCAGGGCCCTGGGATGTGGACATGTCCCCTCCCAAAATGGAGGAAGGTGGAGGTGGCAGACCCTTCTCTCCCAAGCCCACCTCCCCTGTGTGGCCCACTTCCCCAGCAATTCATGCTCCTGCTCTGAAGCAGCCAAGGCTCATCCCCTGGTGGCCAGTCCCACAAGGGCCTCTTTCTGGCAGCGCCTCCAACTCCTCTCGATGGCCTGGTGCCCCACACTGAGCACCCTAGGCGCTCCCACGGGAGCCAAGCCCTTACTGGCTCCTGTTCCCCAGTCTCATGCCAGGGGCTCCACCCCTGAAGTTTTCTGGACGTGGCAGGGCGTAGTCTCAAACCAGGTCCAGATTGCTCCTTGACTCCTCCCTTCAGGGAAAGGGTACAGCCTTGCTTACCCTGACTTGCTTCCGATTGGTGGATGGGCTCCAATCGAAATTGCAGAATCTCGAGCCTGGATTCATCTGGAGCTCAAAAGGTAAGTCTGCTACACTTGCTTCTGCCATTTTCTTTGCATCCTAAGTGGTTGCCATGTTCATAACCATTTGCCAACCTCCTGAGCCCCTTACAGCAAAGCTAAGTAAGTTAATTTGTGCTCATGTACATTTGTCCATCCATTTTCTCTACACGTACTAAATAGTCTTGCTTTTTTAATGCCATGGATAGAGTCAAATTTAGAGGTGACTCAGTGAGGTCATAGGACTATAAAATACTTACTGGGAGATGTGGCAGGAAAACTTAATCTTTGTCTGTCCATGAAGGATATGTCTAAGACAGTGTCCTTGTGTAGGCTCATTAGCAGTTGAGTAGGTCCTATATTTGCCCATCACCTGCAATTTTTTTCTTTTGTGTACTGGACTGCAGGTAGAAGAAACATCAATATTTCATACACACACACACACACAATTAGACCCAGAGGAACACCAAACGATGGTAAAACAGTTGCATATAAAGTTGTCCAGTGCAAGGAATGAACACACATAAGAATTGAATAGATTCAAATCAAACATTTTATAGTCTTATGTTTTCCCCTAGAGATCTTCAGTTCAGCACATACACAAGCATTATGGAAATATTTATGTGGTCAATGTGTTAAGTGTGCTGATACTTCAGTTGTGAAGCATCCCCTGATACTTACCAAAAGCAGCAGGCAGACGTTGTACAGGAAACCACCACATGAACGCATGAAGAAGTCAGCACTAATATTACTCAGTGTGCGGGCCGGGAGCGGGCCGAGGCCCTCAGGGGCCTGTGCGCGGCGGGCTGTGGCCAGCAGCCCGGACACGCCGGGTTGGGGAATGCAGGCCAGCGGGCTAGAATTAGGCACGGACACTTAGCGGTTGATTAAAGATTATTTTACTTACACCGAAGATGGTCACGGTGCAGGCAGGAAAACTTGCTTGAGTTGCAGTTACAAAACAAAACAAAACAAAACTCGAACCTGCAGGGCACGAGAGTACGTCGCAGGGGGTTTTCGGCGACGGGAAGATGCAAAACACGAGAGTACGTCGCAATGGGTTTTCGGCAACGGGAAGATAAACCTGCAGGACTCGAACCCAGACAGAGCTCTGGATACACTCACACGAAGTTTGCTAGGCTCCGTGGAACTTGCACGCAGGGAAAAGGGGTTCGTCGAAGGATTGCGTTCAGCGACGGGGAGAGGCCAGAGGTTGATCAGACCCCTATAGCCTTCTTAAGGTACACGCTGGGTCCAATAGGCCTCGCAGCGCTTAGAGTTCTTCACGAGACGTGAAGATCTCCTCCTCCAGATGGTTGTGGAGTCCTCCCTTGCGGGGGTTCTCCTCGGAGTTCTCCAACTTGGGCAGAAACTGCTCAAGCCTCTTATACGGCTAGCAAGTCAATCACTAGCCGCCACGTGGCGGGAAATAATTTAGCAGTGCTGAAGCGCACACAAACAAAATCACACCCTTGGGTTGTGACACAGAGTCTCTAGAAAGTTACATTTTCTTTCCCTTTATAGTGTCCTGGCTGGGGCTATCATAAACCCACTCAGCTGCTATGGGCCCATTACTTTCTGACCACCTGTATAAGACAGAATCTCCCAACATGAGGCAATTCAGACGTGGAAGAAAGTTATACATCACTGGAACAGATCCCTGCTGGTATAAATCCGTGTCCCATAGCCATCAATAAAGTTATGCCAGTAGCCATCAAGTGAGTGTCTCACCTCCAAACACCTGGTTTGCAGTCAGCCCTTCCCCCTTTCCCCACTCACATTAATCTCTTTGCAAGGGGGTCCCTAGATTTGGTTTAAGTGGCCCTGAAGGAAGACGGTAGAATAAGCTATCAAGGTGATGCTTATAATCAGCTGCGCCATTTTGTCAGGCCACTCCCAGATTGATAAATCAACTATCAAGCTCAGTTGCAGCAAACTTCAACCCTGATTAGAAACTCCTACTGTATTTTTCAAATAATCTGCAGCCTTTTTGTTCTGATCTCTTTGCTTTGGAAGGAACATGAAATACAGAGAAGAATGTGGCATAGCTTGCCAAATTGTGATCTAGAAATTATCTGTGCAGAGATAATGGTTATTATGTGGCTGCTTGGAAGAAGTGTACACTGTCAGCCAGACCACCTGTGGTTTTGAGCTGCAGATAGCTGAGCTGCCTTGATAAGCAACAGTTTAATTATGAGAAACCTGTACTGTTCCTCTTTTGCCATTGAGGCAAGGTATTGTAAGGCTGCAATTTTTTTACAGCCTTGCTCCCAAAAGCAGGGTGAGGAAGAGAAAGGCAAGGACAATCAGGCAAGTAACCCTGACAGATCCTAGCTTGACCTCCATAATCCTGATATAGATCCCAGCTTGTTTTCTGAACCAGGTGGCTTAGAGCTCAGTCAGATATTTGCCTGTGTTTTTTGCACAACAGGAACAGAAGCCTCCAAGGTGCTTCCTACTCCCCACAAGCCCTCATCCTGGGGCACCAGATACTAAAAATGTTGCTGTACATTTTGTAATTCTTTCCACTCATCTTTTAGCAGTTCTTTCCAATTTGCCACTGGTTGAACAATTCCGATTCACATTCATGTCCCTCCAGCTGCCTCTCCAGCTCTCCAGTGCTGGCACATGTGTTGCAGTGTGTAAGGAAGCTGTAATAGTGAGACCATGGCTCCTGAAGGACCACAACTGGATCTTCTGCTTGTCACCTGTGCCTCGTCACAGCAAATGTTATCTGCTTATTTTTAACTGCATGCATTGGTTCTGCCTTTCTTGCCATTATGAACAGTGCAATACAAATATATACATGACTGAGTATACATAATTAGTAACACTGAAGAGGCTTATTACTTTTAAATAATTTCCCATGGTGGACAAGATGAAAACTAAGTAATGGGCAGTGGGCTTTGGCCAACCTTTTCCAGCCCCTGGACAAGCATTTCTTACTGACAGCAAAGGTATAATGCTTACTCTATGCCATTGGGTTTCAGGGGTGGGGTACTCACTCAGACCTCCATGCTTTTGGGGTTCTGCCCTCGAGTCACCATGCAGCAGAGACCGGTGGGGTGGTAAACAGTTTTATCTTCATTAGGAACAGGATTCAGCAACTCTCATGCTCACAGCTTGCAGGGAGAACTACCACGACCCACCATCACAAACCACACCCACAGGGCATCATGGGGAGAGACTGGGTCATCCCACTGCTGGCCCCTTCCATATACCACAGAAGGTGACTCTATTCTGGTTAATGCTCTGCACCAAGCTTCAGCTGAGCTCTGCTCACAGCCTGCTTTGTTAGACATTCTGTATGAATTTGGGTGCATCACTTCATGTTCCTGGTGCTGTGGTTTCCCATCTGTAGATTAGGGACAATACTAGTTCCTTTCTATCATACTTTTTCTACCTATTCCATGGAGACTAAAAACCCTGCAGAGCACATATGCAAGAGCACCTCAGCCCAGTGCAATGGAGCCCCATCTGTAGTTAATGTAAACTGTGAATGAGATTCCTATTGGACTGGAATCTCTCTCACCTGTGGGACCAAGCTATTATTCTGTTTTTATAATTATTTTCTTTGCCTTAAAACATCAGGTCCCAGAAGACTGCATGTGGCTGTGGCTCAAATACCAACAGTGTGATTTTGTCTTGGGGATGTGCTGCCTTCATGCTGCGCTCCAGCTGTGCTCTCCTGGCAGATGACATCAGCAAAACTCCACCAGCCTGGTTTCTAAGAGTCTCAAAGCAATACAGAGAATAATTAATTCCAACTGTGCTGCTAATTTTCCAACTCTATTTGCACTGTCCTTCATCTTGCATATTCAGTATCTTGCTTGGGCAACTAACTTTATACTTGCTTCTCCTACTAACAGCTTTTGAAGTAAGTGGCATTAAACAAACAATGGCAGTTGCATATATTTTCAGTTCACTGCATGGGACTTTTGCAGTATGGAATTTATTAAGAGCAAATATACTCAGGCATGAAGTATATGAAGTATGAAAACCTGGTATATTGTAACAAAAGAATAATCCTTTTCATCTATCGCTCCTCTTCAGCCAGGGCTTTTACCAGCAAGTAGCAGCATTTAAAAAAATGGTATCTAATTTTGTGGTAGAAATTACCATATTTGCTCATGTGAATATGGTGTGGGTAAATTGAGCCTTTTGCAGCCCAATTATCTCATTTTGTATGCAAATGAAAGACCAGCAAATAAATCCTGCCAGACTTCTGTAAGGACCTTATCAAAATGCACAGAAATCAATTAGAAATCTGTACATTGACTCCAATTACCCATGGATTAAGCCCTAAGAAAGGACCAGTTCTCCTCATTGATTTTGAGGCTTTGTTTAAGTCTCAATTAAGCAAAATAGATTTGAACGGCTTTCAAAGGGATTTAAAAGTGTCCTCACAAGGGAATGACACCTATTTAATTACACAGATTTAGAAACTGATTGGGTTAAATTGGTACAATTTATGTACTTCCAGCCTCATCTGCACACAGAGAGGCTAGTTTAGTTACCCACAAATACACACAGTACATTAGTATGAACAGTGAAATAAAATTTCAGTGCCCTCCTGTAGTCTGTCTGCAACACTTTGGTGAGAGTACACCCTATTGTGATTATAACTATTTCATAAACAACAAACAGGAGTGACAAAAGGCAAGAGTAAACCCCGCAAATGGTCCATTAATGCTGCTACAATAAAACTTCATTTACAACAGGCAAAGTCAATTTAGCAGAGGTTTGTAAATCTATAAAATTCATAAAAGCTTTCAGCCTCAGAATGAAGTTTTCTGTTACCTTGTCTTCAAATCCTTTCTTATCTCAAGCCACTCTCACTCAGACACATGATCACAATTATTTGCTAATGGATGAAATCACTGAATAAAGCCACTGGAGCTATGACAACCTGCAACAGCTGTGGGTCAGACAGGGTTTGATTTTCTTTTTTTTCTGAATTTTAAGCAATAAAATAATTTTACTAGTATAACAAACTGGTCTAATGACCTTATACATCATGTGTCTACTTATTCACTTAACTGGGCTGTTTTTAAAGGAGGTCCCGATTAAGTATGGCATCTAGCTAATCACAGAGAAAAAGTTAAATACATCTACAGCTACAATAGCATTTACAATCTGAAACTAATAGAGTGCAAAACTCTTAGAGGAGAAGTGAAAAATGTCTGAGATCTTCATTAGTGCTGGGAGAACAGCAGGAACAATTATTTACAAACAAGTTAATCTTGTGCAATTTATTATAGCCAGTGAGCTGAGGTATCACTCATGGTATTGCTCTGCACCATGCCTACAGGCCTTGGGAAAGATTATTTCGCCATAAATTGCCCACAACATCTGTCCGTATGTATGAACCCGGAAGTTACTTGTACAATTTTGGCAGCTTTTGCCCTCAAAATAAGTCTCTGTAGAGCAGGAGTTAGGGTAGCAGTGTTGCCAAGTCTGATGACTGTATCATGAACTTCATGATATCTGATGTTTTTCTTAGAGCCCCAGCATCTGGAGTCTGGTGAACACATGGGAATCAGGCATAGAGCTTTAAAAAAAAAATTCTAGCCCTCGTGATTTCTTAGAAAAGCTTGAAAAACATGACCAAAGCACTCCTGAAGGTGCAAAAAACCATACAGAAAATAAAAAGAGCCCAAAAGCTATCTTAAAACTAGTTGTATATATATTTCTTTAAACCAATCTAATGTTTTTGAAAGGTCTAACTCATGAATTTTTGTTCATTTTAGAATGACAGTAATGCAGTATGTGACAGTAGATCATTATAATAGTCACTTCTGACCTTTGGCATCTGTGTGAAGTTAATGAGCTACGTCGATTTACATGAGCTATGTCTGTCCCTATGGACTACGATCTTGCTCACACTGACTCCTTACTTTCTTTATCTGTGGTTTATTGTAAAGAGTAAGTCTTGTTCTTTCTCCAAAGGTATTCTTAGGAATTCACAGCAACTGTGCAGGACACCATACTTGCAATGTATGTTTTTTGGGCCAGCCTTCAAAGATCTCTGTGGTGAAATAGCCCTCGTCTAGATTTCAAAGCACACAGCTCTGACAGTGTTTTTCCTGCAATTGTCTCCACCTCCTGAAGGCAAAATGCAGGACCATATGGCATCATGCAACATTCACTTCCCTTTCAGTGTGAAGTAATTTGCTCTAAATTCTTTTTATGTATTCTGAGTTCTTACTCTGCTCTTCTAACCCTCAGATCTCCTCTTCCTTAGCCAGCTGTAAATCCAGTATTACTTAAAACAATTATGTACAGTGAGTTCCTGTCCAGATTATTAGCAGGAGGGAGGGAAGGAGAGATGTTTTCCAGAACTGCACTGTGATGTAAAAGTTGGCTCTCTTCTAGTTCACAAATGGCCTTGGAGGGTCCCACCCTCTTCACGCTGTTACTTGTAGTACAGTCTCTGCCAAAAGAACAAGTTGCACAATAGGCTCTGTGCCACTAACACATTATAATGAGAATGAGTGGGGTTCAAGGGACAGATTTCATTGTCTCCTGAAAAGAAACATACTTGGTGTTTGCTTTTAATGGATTGCATAGGACAAACTGTGAGTGTCAAGTGTGGCAACAAACAACAGACCAATGTAAATTAAGAATCAAGGGCTTCTAACCAATATTTATGACCTTTGTTTCTAAAACTTTCAGGTTCCAGGGTTGGTTGTTATTTTCCTCCAAGCTGCAAAAGTTTTTGCAAACTGTCCGTGTCTCCAGTTCACTCATCAATATCAGTGCAGAAGTATCTTGCAGGGATAAGATGTCTGGGACCTCCTCCATTCAAATGAGTATTGCAGCTTACAACAGAGGAGCACTGGCCCATGACTAGGTAATAAAATATCAAATGAATAATAATAATAGTGTCGATGACAGAGATTTTTCTGTCAGACTAAAATGGGAGACTGGAGGGAGATTTCCCTTAAAAATTTCTAATCTGATAAAGTAGGCTATAACCTACAAAAGTATATGCCTCTTTGAACAATTTAGTTTCTAAGGTGTCCATCCCCCTGCCCTTCATTCTGCCTTTTTGACAGGAGATGGATGTCTTCATAAAACCATTAATACACTTTTTAGCTAGAGGGAGCTCTTAGCTGAGTTGTTGACAGGGGGTGAATCCATTACATCCAGTTCTCAAACCACGAACCACTGGTACTTGAATAAGAAGACCCAATAGTGTTAGCTTCACTAGAATAACAGCAGTAGTGCTCCATCCATGAGAGAAAGCCATTTTGCAAAAGTGGAGGTTAATATAAGCAATCACACAGATTAATGCTTGGTTATAACAAATACACACATGTACCACATGTTGCAAGGCACAAGGTTGAAGAACAGTTGTATTCAATAGTCCAAGGAAAATGAGTGAGCATACAGTGTAAACATTCCCTTTGAAGTTTTATTGGATTTATGCACATAAAATTATATTTTTTCAGTCCAAAATGATTATAGTAGTATTGCATATAAAATTGTCAAACAGCTATTATTTAAAGTACATTACCCTAAACCAGTGTTCTAGCCCTAGGTTATGCTACATCTTAAAATCCATATGGACTTATTTTTCCTCTTATTTGTTCCATTTCTGCTGAGAGTGTAAGTTTTTTCCAGACTCTTATTATTTTAAATTAAAATAAATATTTTAACATATCCTCCCTCAAAGTAATGCAGATTCCATAAAAATGTTAGGAGAGCTATTTTTATGCAGTAACTGAGAGCTTTTAAAAACTCTATTATAGCATTTTATTTTCCTTTGAGCTGGTCTTTCAAACGTTCATGGCTAATACTTCATTGCATTAACATTTTGCTCTGTTTCCTTCATTCTTTCCCTTTCTCTTAAGTGCTGCCAGGCCTTGCTTACAGGTTTGAATTTAGGTTGGATATGATTTTATTTTGAAATATGTGAGCTTTCTAGACCTTTCCATGACATTACTTCATTTTATCACCTGAATTCTTCCACCTCTGTCATTGTGCAAGCTCTTGACCAACCTACAAACCAGGTATAAAGTATCGCTATAAAGTAGCGAAAAGATCCTTCCTCTTAGTTACGTTCACATTCACTACCAAATCACAGCTGGCAGAACATCTCATGAAATTAAATGTAATTGACCCATGTACATACATATCTAGACCAACATGTAGATCTACCAGTGTCACTAGGAACAGTTGCTGAGTTCTTTGACATTCTGTTGATGCATTTGCAAGTGAACTTCTAGGCAAAAAGGTGAGGTTTCACTAGGATTGGTTTGTATAGTTTTACTTACTGGCTGATTACACGTGATGGCACATGCCAAAGTTCTGGTAGGCTTTTGGAAGTTCATAGCAAAACCGATAATATCAATTATAACTCTACGTTGATGAACATTTTTGGTTTGGAATTTCCTCATGTTTCTCAAGAGGTGTTCCAATGGCTGGAACACTGGGATGCTCATTATAGGTTTTGAAAGGAATATGTATATAGGTTATATCATGGTAACTTTGAATCATTTTTAATCTGTGATCTTGGGCTTTTTAAAAAAAATGAGAAAAACTCTTCTAATTTGTAACCTAAATCTATAGCCACCTTGAAGTATGTGTCACATGGTGACTTCACTGTAGACTTTATCATGTTCACAACCTGAAGGGGTATATTGTACACTGCCTTAGAAAGCTTGTAGTTGTGGACATCCTAAAGCATTCATGGAAAGGTAGCTATGATCAGAAAAATATTGACACACAGACAACTCAAGAGGCCATCTTACCATCCACTGAGGCAGGATAAGAATACATAAACCCTCCCGACCATATAGCTATATAACCTATTTTTAAAAAGTCTAGTAAAAAGATATTCCACAATCTTGTAGATAGCCTGTTCCAGTGTTTTAGTGTCCTTATATTTTTTCCCTGATATATAATCTCATATATAACATATTCCTGAGGGTGCAGGAAGACTAGCAAGTATGACAGAAGACCCGCTTGGCTTAGCAGGGACCTATTCAGTGAGCTCAAACACAAAAAGGAAGCTTACAAGAAGTGAAAACCTGGACAAATGACTAAGTAGGACTATAAGAGCATGGCTTGGGCATGCAGAGATGAAATTAGGAAGGCCAAAGAGCAATTGGAGTTACAACTAGCAAGGGATATGAAGGGTAACAAGAAGGGTTTCTACAGTTATGTCAGCAACAAGAGGAAGATGAGGAAAAGTGTGGGAATCTTACTGAATGGGGAAGGCAACCTAGTGACAGATGACATCAAAAAGTCTGAAGTACTTAATGCCTTTTTCACCTCAGTGTTCACAGGCCAGGTCAGACTACTACACCTGGCAGCAAAGTTTGGGGAGATAAACAGTCAACAGTGGTAAAAGAGCAGTTAATCTGATTTGTGTTATTTTTTCAAGTGAACTTGTAGGCAAAACTTTGGAAATATGTTTGGCGATCTTGTTATTTAGAAAAGCTAGATGGGTACAAGTCTACATGGCTGGACGTGATGCACCCAAGGGTGCTGAGAGAGTTGACCAATGTGATTGCAGAGCTGTTAGCCACTACCTTTTAAAATTCATGGAGATTGGGAGAGGTTCCTGATGATTGGAAAAGAGTAAATATAGTGCCCATCTTTAAGAAACAGAAGAAAGGGGATCTGGGGAACTGCAGGCCAGCATGCCTCACCTCAGTTCCTGGCAAAATCATGAAGCAGATCCTAAAGAAATCCATTTCTAGCCACTTGGAGAAGAAGGTAATTAGGAACAGTCAGCATGGACTCACCAAGGGCAGGTCATGCCTGACCAACCTGATGGCCTTTTATGACAAGATGACTGATTCTGTGGATGTGGGGAGAACAGTGGACATGATATACTTTGACTTTAGAAAGGGTTTTGATATGGTCTCCCAGAACATTGTTGAAAGCAAGCTAAGGAAGTATGGGTTGGATGAATGGACTATAAGGTGGCTAGAAAATTAGCTGGATCATTGGGTTCAAAGGGAAGTAATCAATGACTCAATGTTTAATTGGCAGTTGGTATGAAGTGGAGTGCCCCAGGGGTCAGTTTTGTTCAATATCTTCATCAAGATCTGGAAGATGGAACAGAGTGCACCCTCAGCAAATTTGCAGATGACACCAAGGTGGGGGAAGTAGCAGGTAAACTGGAGGGTAGGGCTAGGATTCAGAGCGACCTAGACAAATTGGAGGATTGGACCAAAAGAAATCTCATGAAGTTCAATAAGGACAAGTATGAAATCCTGCACTTAGGATAGAAGAATCCTATGTACAGACAGAGGCTGAAGACTGACTGGCTAAGCAGCAGGTCTGCAGAAAAGGACAATAAACCGAATATGAGCCAACAGTGTGTCTTTGTTGCCAAGAAGGCTAATGTCACACTGGGCTGCCTTAGTAGGAGTATTGCTAGCAAATCTAGGGAAGTGATTCTTCCCCTCTGTTCAGCACCGGTAAGGCCACATCTGGAGTACTTTGTCCAGGTTTGGCCCCCTACTACAGAAAGGATGTGGATAAACTGGAGAAAGTCCAGTGGAGGGCAACAACAATGGTTAGGGGCCTGGTGCACAGGACTTCTGAAGAGAGGCTGAGGGAATGGGGCTTATTTAGTCTGGAGAAGAGAAGACTGAGGAGGCATTTAATAGCATCTTTCTACTATCTGGAGGGTGGTTACAAAGAGGATGGACCTAGATTGGTTTCAGTGGTGGCAGATGACAGAACAAGAAACAATGGTTTCAAGTTGCAGCAAGGGAAGTTTAGGTTGGATATTAGGAAAACTTTCTCATGAGGAGGGTAGTAAAAGCACTGGAACAGGTTACCCAGGGAGCTTGTGGAATCTCCATCCCCAGAGGTTTAAGTCCTGGGTATACAAAGCCTTTGCTGGGATGATCTAGTTGGAGATGATCCTGCTTTGAGCAGGGGTTGGACTATATGATCTCCTGAGGTCCCTTCAAACCCTCTTTTTCTATGATTCCATGGTTCCTATCTTTGCTGCAAATAAGCTGGGTTCGTTTTGTTCTATACACAATATACACGGTGAAAAATTAATCACCCTTATCTTTCTAAAGAATATTCTACATAATATTCTATATAACAGATCATGCCCCTCGTCATGCCCAGTGTTCTCTTTTCTAGTGTAAACAAATCCATTTCGTTTAACCTCTTCTCATAGGCTGTTGCCTAAACTCAAACAGATGGAGGTACTTGGGACATGATGTTGTTGAGATATACAAAAGGTAACACCTTTAGGAAATGTTACTGAAAGTTCAGTTGACATATTTTTAAGGTCTTTTGTCTTTTTTAAAGTCTTGTCTGACAACCAGCACCTCTCTCAAATTCTCCTAGAAACACTGGCATAACGTCAAGCCTGTGGCAGTTCAGTTTGATTGATTCACTGCTGGAAAGAAGCAAAAAAGTTGTGGTTGGCAGTTGAGCTTTGACATGTAATGGGAAGGTAATAATGGAGCATTTCTCATTAGTTCACAGAACCAATACACAGAATCAATACTTTACTGATATCTTCTCAGTCATAAAACAGCTACTGTAGGCAGTTGCATGGGAAACAGATGAATGGAATGATTTTAGTGGCAAGTAGTAGTTAGGGCTGTTGCAAAGCAGACTCTAGTGCTGCGAGACATCTCTAGCTGTGATACATTTGCAGAAATCACAGTTAGATGAGAGCCTACTACTGCCTTTTTGTAGAGAAACAGCTGGTGCCGATTAACATAATGAGATGTCTTTTTTCCCTCTGGCTCCAGTAGTAGAAGTGCCAGGTGAAACCTAAAATCTACATCAATGAAGGGGGAGGGAGGGGAAGTATTCATAGGACTGCAAAGTAGGGTCCCCACCTGGCATTGCTTTTCCTTCCTAGCCAGTGATATTATTTGATGTATTATTGCCTTTTCCAATCTCCTTATTAAATTAAATACATAATACACCGGTGATGGCCTTGACTGAGTTTTTAAGAGGATCACTCATATACGTCAGTGTTTTACTTTTTAACACATGAAGAGCCAGGTGAACAGTAATAAAATCACCTACCATAATAACAGATAGATATTATTAAAATGGGAGGATCCCAATATAATACCTAGGTTTAGAGTAGGGGTTGGCAAAATTTTCTGGTGTGACTTCTTTCTGCTTTCTGGCTATGGTGTGGTGTGGGTAAAGCCTCCCCTTCTTCCCCCCTGCCCACTCTTCTGAAAGCCCCACTGTCTTATTGCAGCACAGAATGGGCAAAGTCCCCTGCTGTCAAATGCCTCTGAATCTGCAGCTCCACTGGTCAGATTGAAAGGTCAGATCCTGTCAATGGGCTGTACGTTGCCAACCCAACTGAAACTCGGGGCCACGGGCAAGATCTGGTTCATGGAACCATGGAGCCATGTCATCTGGTATGCTGCACAAGAACTGCAGCCAAAGAACTTCATCCCCAATACCAGCTTTTGCCCCACATGTGGGCAGCTGCCCTGCAGGGTCTGGACTGTTCTTGACCATCTCAGAACAAACAGGCGTTAGACAGTTCAAGGTGAGCATGAACTCCTGGGGGCCTGTCCAATGAGGCCTGCTACAGCTGTGATGCTTGAGTTGAGATGGTAGACCACACAATCTATGAATGCCCTTACGACTCTCCTTTGGGTGCCCAAGGTCTTCTTGACATTGACCATTCTACCTGTTGCTGGCTTTCTGGCCCTCATGCTTGCGATATGAATATGGTGATCGTGGCTTCATCATCATCATCTGGTCTTTAGGGTTCCTCCAGTCCAGAAATTTGGTAGGGAGGTGAGCAGTGACAGTGTTAATTGCCAGTCCCCCACCAACAAATTTCCAGAGCTATGGAGAATCCTGTAGGCTGGATGCCTTGGCTCTGCACTAGATTGCTCCAGTGCACAGCTGGATCTGGGCACGTGAGGTTGGAATTAGGGCACTGGGTTGCTACCTGTGGACTAAACCCATGCCACTCATCTGACCCACAAGGCTGGAAGATTGGGCACCATTGAATTAGAGCAAACTATCTAGAGGGAATTTTAAACTTAAGAATATGGTATGTACTTTTTGAAGAGCTGGTTGAAAAAATGTCAGAACAAATCTTTTCTTTTATCCAAAACTGACTGTTTTCAAAGCTGGAATTCATCATGAAAGAAAATTTCTCTTTTCAAATAATTTCTGGGCATGAAAATTTCATATCAGTAATTTCATTAATTTCTTGAAAGTGGACATCCTCATAAACCTTTTTAAAAACAAATAATTAAAATTTTAGAAATACCACAATGTGACTGATTTAACCAATTTATGAGTGACACAGTAAACAAAAAAACCAAACAAACAGAGGGGAGGTAGTAGAAGATGTGAAAAGGTGGAAGGAGATGGGGAAGGGAAAAAAGAAGAAAAAGGACCCAAAGGGGGAAAATGAGCTTTTTCTCCTTATCCACTTTGGTGGGTGGTAGAGTCAGATCCAAGGTGAACAACACTGTAAAATGTCTAAAATATCACAAATGAACATTTAACTAATTCTTGTAAAACCAACTGAAAGGGAAAAAATGGTTTCTTCTGTGTTTTATTAAACTCTAAAATTATCAAAGCTCCCAAGTAGGTCAAAGCTCCCAAGGGGGACAGTGATCACCTAATAATAGAATTCACCATAAAACGTTGAGTGGGTAAGGTAACTAGTAGGGTGAAAGTGCTAGACTTTAGGAAAGCTGATTTCAATGAACTCAGGTGATTAGTCAAGGACGCACTACAGAGTAGGAGTTTTGAAGTGATGGGAGCCCAAGAAGGGTGGCTGTGCCTTAAGGAAACGATCCTTCAGGCACAAAGTGAGATGATCCCGATGCGAGGAAAAAGAGGGAAAGGAGCCAGGAGGCTTCCTTGGCTGACCAGAGAAATCCAGGGCAGCCTAAGGGCCAAAAGGGGAGCACATAAAAAGTGGAAACAGGGAGAGATCACCAAAGATGTATATACCTCCTCTGTTCGCGCTTGTAGGGAGGCAGTTAGACGGGCCAAAGCTACCATGGAGCTGAGGATGGCATCCCAAGTAAAGGACAAGAAATTGTTTTTTAGATACATAGGGAGTAAAAGGAAGGCCCAGGGAGGAATAGGACCCCTGCTAAATGGGAAGAAACAGTTGGTGACAGACAGAGGGGATAATGCTGAACTCCTCAACGAGTTCTTTGCCTCAGTGTCCCTAAGCGAGGGGCAGGACAAGTCTCTCACTGGGGTTGTAGAGAGGCAGCAGCAAGGCACCAGACTTCCATGCGTAGACCCCGAGATGGTGCAGAGTCTCTTGGAAGAACTGGATGCCTTTAAGTCGGCAGGCCCGGATGAGCTCCATCCGAGGGTGCTGAAGGCACTGGCTGACATCATTGCAGAGCCACTGGCGGGAATATTTGAAAGCTCGTGGCGCACGGGCCAAGTCCCGGAGGACTGGAAAAGGGCCAATGTGGTCCCCATTTTCAAAAGGGAAGGAAGGAGGACCCGGGCAACTATATGCCAGTCAGTCTCACCTCCATCCTTGGCAAAATCTTTGAAAAAATTATCAAGGCTCACATTTGCGAGAGCCCGGCAGGACAAATTATGCTGAGGGGAAACCAGCACG
>NW_005842127.1:2237643-2248365 GCF_000455745.1 Alligator sinensis | reverse complement strand
TGCCTATGCAGGGGGTCAGACTCGATGATCTATTGAGGTCCCTTCCGACCCTAACATCTATGAATCTATGAAATACCTCAGGAATCTTCATTTATACCTGGAACGAGACATGTGGACTCCAGTGTCTGACCTCTACAAACACACTTTCCTCCATTCCTATTTAAAAATCAATTGCATTTGAGATCACATATCAGCTTAATAGGAAAATTATTACCATGTTTTAAAAAACTTTGCTTTATTATTCTTTATCCTTAGGAAACTTGGCTTGGAAGAAACCCTGTAGAATTTCCTGGATGTTGCTTTTCTGTGCTTGGAAGTAGGTCAGCCTAATGATGGAGTTATGATTTGAGACTTGAGATCATGCCTCAGCTGATGCAAACTAAGTTTAGGGAAGCCAGAATACTTTGTGTGAGGAGAAACTGCCAGCTGAGGAACCGCCCTTGTTTTCTTAGTGCTTGTCACTAATTACCATGAGAAGCAAATAGTTAGGTCCAAACCTTTTCCTGTTAAAGTTCGCAGGACCAGAGTTCAAAGACCTTGTGATTTCCATTTGGCTGGGATGATCCAGTTGGGGAGGGTCCTGCTTTGAGCAGGGGGCTGGACTAGATGACCTCCTGAGGTCCCTTCCAACCCTAATTTTCTATGATTCTGCGTTTTGTCTTCTGCATTGCCAAGTGTCATCAAAACTCAGTGCAATGCCTGATCATCTATTTGCACCTCTCCTTTTGAAGAAATACCTTCAGCTCGTAATGGTTTCCAGAGTCATCCTTCATGGAACAAAGCATAGATACTAGACTGCATTTGTTTCTTTAAACATTTTCCCGATGTCTCCTTGTTGTCTGTTTGAGTGGCTTTTCATGATCAGTGTTGGAACATCCTGCATGTTACAGGGTTCTTTTCTCTGCATATTGTCTAGATTCATATTAGTGAGGAAGAGATGCTTTCCTGAAATCTGTGTAGTCCTTCTTTGCCACCCTCCCAGACATAAAATGAAGCAAGAAGGTATGAGAAAATTAAAATGCAATTCGTTAAATAGAAAAGTACTGAGAAAACAATGGATCTCAACTGGCTCCCATTCTTATTAACAGACATTTTGCCACTGACTTCAGTGGAAGCAGGATCAGTGGCAGCCCTACCAGGATATTTTTTATTGCCTCTAAGATTTATCCAGCTATTGAAATAATTAGCATAGACTTTATTATATTAACCACACGTTGTAGGCTTCAAAAATCAACAGAGGAAAATCCATTAACAAAGAAGAAGAATAAGATGTTAATTTTGTTTCATATTTTTTTATCAAATAATATGAAAGCAGATTCTTTTGTAAGGAAAATTAATTGCCCATTGTTTCAGCAGAAACAGAGTCAATTTTTGTGACACATATTTAACATGTAAATAGATGACCATGATAAAATAATGGGACCGACAATCTGTTTTATTTTGTGTCAATATTTTGACTTTAGTTAGTGGAATGTTTTAACCTCCTGTGAGATCATATAATTTTGTCCTTGAAAGTCTATGCCTAGTTTTACTCTCTTACCCATAGTTTTAATAAGCAACACCTACACAGTAAGGCAATAGCCTGCAAAAGGGGTCATGCCCCATATGTAACCTTTTTATATATACACACTGAAGTTAAGCAGTTGTGCTTAATATCCATGAGACATGTCATAAAGACACTTAAGGTCATATTTATTTTTCTTGCTTTGAAGCTGATCCCATTATCAGATGTCTAAGAAATATACAAGAACTTCCTTTAGGGAAATTCTCTGAAAACAACTTATTGGTGTTTACAATTTGTAAGCAGAGAGAAAAAGGGGAAGTCTGGAGGACAGAACACTGAAGGGGGATTTGACAAAAGTCTTCAAACGCGGGCTTGGTCATAATAAGGAGGATGGTGATAGACTATTCTTTGAAACCAAGGGATAGGACAAGAAGTAAATATCTTTAATTGCAACAAGGTGTGGGCCATAATTCAAGGATGGTGTTTGGAAAATGGCCTCAGTTGCGTGTCGAGTGGGGCATTGAGTAGTGACACCAACCCAGACATGCTCGGGGATGCCAAGTGTGAGAGAGGAAAAAAGCGCGACAAGTAGTAGGTGAAGAAAATTCATAAATTTACTTACAAACCAACAAGATGATTAACGAGTCGAATACTATTTACAGTGGCAGGTAGACACAGACGACGTGGTGCAGGTAGAAAAACGAACAACTGATGGGTAGCGGCGAGTAACAAGCAAGGCGTAATCGTGAAGGTTGACTGCAGCTGAAAATACTATCAGTACAAGTATGATGCCTAGTTGGGCAACACACAGGGCGTTCCGGATAGTGCGTGGTCTAGCTATAAGCTGTGGTAGCCTATGCTAGGAATCTAGCTAGAGGCCTAGGGGTCTGTCCAGACAAGACAGGTGATCAGGCTGTCTTCCTGAGTTCGGGAGTGTCTGGGGACCCCACGCTGAGGCACGCAGTCCCCTTTATAAACTTCCTAGCCAATCAGGGTCCCCCCTTGATGGAACATTCTGGAGGCCTCAGCATGCTGGTCCGGCCAGTCACGCTCTAGGGGCAACTTCTGATTGGTTAGGCTACTAGCGATCATGCACTGTCCGCATGATAGTGCAGGTTAAGGTCTCATTCCTCCGCCACTGCATCACCGAATACCAGTCACGGGTAGCCATGTCACTTAATATCTTAACCAACAATCTGGTGGAGTCACATCACCTCCTGACACAAGGGAAATTTAGGTTAGATACTAGGAAGCACTTTCTTATTATGAGGGTAGTTAAACATTGGAATGGATTACCTAGACAGAATCTCTATCCCTTTAAGTTTTTAAGAGCTGGCTAGACAAACACTTATCTTGGAAGGTTTGGAGAGAGAGAGTCCCACCTTGAACAAAGGGGTTGAATTAGGTGACCTTCTGTGGTCCCTTCCAGCTCCGTTTTTCTATGGTTTGATTATGAAAGGGGAAATCTGACCTAACTGATGCCAAAGAGAGACAAAGGCATTTCAAGGCTATGTCACCCTTGAATAGCATATTCTACACAAGAATCTTTGGATGTCATCAGGGGCACGGTTGCACCTCCCTTTCTGACCATGCATCAGGAGCAGCAGCCGAGGACCCTATTAAATACTCAAAGAAGGGAAGAATTCTTCCCCTCCCTGTTTAGAGGCATATTTCCTCCCCTCCCATCTCCCCCTATCCCACCTGCTACTGCCACTGAGGGTAACTCCTGTCTTGCTCCAGGAAAGCTGTGTGGGGACTGGGCTTAGCCAGCAGGTGGGATGGTGGGTTCCCCATCCCTGCCTGGCCCCCCTAATGCTTCCTGCCAGCCTGGAAGTTGGCATGGGGAAGAGAAACCCGTCTGCCCACTGCCACCACCACTGCTGTGGTCCTGGGCTGAGCCTAGTCCCCATGCAGCCTGCCTGGATCAGGACAGGAGATCCCCACACCCTTGGGACAGCATCAAGTATATCAAGCAAACAATATTTATAAACAGCCTTCTTTCACGTTGAAAATAAATGGATGCTAAATCTTCAGACCAAAACAAAGAGATACGTCACTGCTTTATTTAATTCCCCAATTCTAATGCATGAAGAACAAAGAAGTACTTAGAAAGATTCATAGATTGTAAGGGCCTAGAAGGGACCTCGCAAGATCATCAGGTCCACCCCCTACACTAGGCAGGAAAGCAACTGGGGTCAGGTGACCCCAGCAAGGTGACCGTCCCGTTTCCTCTGAAAGATTGCACCACCTCTGCAGGGAGTTTATTGCACAGTCTGGACACCCTGACTATGAAGAAGTTTTTCCTAGTGTTAAGCCTGAAATGGTCTTCCAGGAGTTTGTGGCCATTACTCCTGGTTCTCCCCAAGGGTGCCCTGGTGAACAGTTGTTCACCGAGACCTTGATGTATCCCCCTGATGTAGCGGTAAGCTGCTACCAAGTCCCCTTTCAGCCTTCTCTGTTTTAGGCTGAAGAGACCCAAGTCCCTCAGCCTTTTCTCATATGGCTTGCTTTGCAAATCTCTGATCATACTGGTGGCTCTTCTCTGGACTCTCTTAAGCTTCTTCCCATCCTTGTTGAAGTGCGGTGGCCAGAAGTAGATCCATGATAGCAGTTACTCAAGGTGGGGCTATCAGGTTCTCAGTACTCAAGTTAGCAGAACTAGTTTGATTTGCCCCAGCTCGCAGGCTGGCCCATTACATAGAGTAGAGGTTCCCAATTTTTTTCTTATTGCATACCCCCTACCGGATTTACCAGCTGCCCGCATACCTCTACCAGCATAAGTTTTATATTTTAATCCCTTAAATGCCAGTTATTATTATAATGAAAATTAAATCCACCATTACACAATTTCCCCTGCATACCCCCCAGAGATGTCTTATGTACTCCCAAGGGTATGTGTACCATGGTTTGGGAACCCCCAACAGAGAGGATCATCTGTTTTCAAGCGCTGATCTTGATCTATATCCCTCAAAAATGGCAGCTTAATAAATGTGGCTTCGAGTAAAGTGCATTCACCTCTAGCTTCTGAAATTGCACCACTCAACAACTAAGTCACTAGCTTTTACATTTACTTCCATTTCTTTTTCCTTTTAACTCTTCTTCAGACTATTATTTTTTTTCTCCCAACACTGTCTACTTTTCCTCTTTTCTCATCTATTACTTTGTTGTGTTTGTTCTTTTCCAGCTTCCTATTGCTCCCCACAGCCTTTCCATTGAGAGACTTCCATTCTCAAAGCAAATCAGAGAATGGAGGAGCAGAAAATTAAGCCATGATTCTGTCCCCTCTGCTTTATGCTGCTATGGGAAATGGATTGGAATGAATGAGTTAATTTTGCATTTAGTCAACACACCTTAGCTTGAGTGTTGCTTAGACTATTGTTGGTCAGTTGTGGAGAAGTCAAGGTATAGTAGGATGCGCAGAAAAAAGCAGTGAGGAAACATGGGAAGTCCTTAGATTGGGCAATCAGACTAAGTTCCTTCAGAAGCACTTCCCTAGGTATTGAAAGGATATCACAATTTCAACAATGGCAGCATTTTTGCACTTGATTTTTTTAACCTTACAGCCCATAATGACTTCAGCTAACATCAGTAGCAAAGTAAATGCATCTTTGGCAGTCACTATAAAATAAACATACATAATGTCCTGTTTAACTTCTATTGCATATAAACCATAAATAAGTTAAAGGAAACAAAGCACTCAGAGGCTTTTTTTAAAAGTGAAAGCAAAATGTAAGTGTTGCAGACTTCCCGAGACAACCAGCCATTGCACATGATGTCATATGCTCTTGCTAGTAATTAAACAACGATGTCATTCTCCCAAGGTGCTCTTTCCTGTACAGCTAAAGTGAATGCATGACTTACAGTTGTAGTATTGAGCAAATCACACAAATCCAAGGGAAAGTTTTTCCTTGAAAACTGCATAAGTTTATTCTGTGGGAAAGTTACTATGTGGAAGGCACTTAGTGTCCACTCCCCATTGTCTCTTTCCTTCTGGGGGGTGAGGGGGGGCAGGGGGAAAGGGTAGCACTTTGTTCAAAACACACTGGCATCCTCAACACTGAGTGGACAAGTACTGTCATAGCACCTACCTTCAGAGCACTGGTTGTTTCTCTGCCCCTTACTATGGCGTAAATTTGCTACAGAATAAAACTCAGGGTAAAACTTCCAAGTAATTGTGGTATACATTCACATCCTGCATCTATAGATGAAAGACTTCTTACTGATTCTACTGTTACCTTGGGTTTTCTACATTATCACTAGTAATTTTGATCAATTGAAAATACATTATTGGTGCAGTCAGTATTGCATAGGAAAATCTTATGTTAAAAGAATATCAGGGTGGTAGAGTCAAAGAGTCAGGCGGGAGGGAAAGCCAGAATTAAAGTTGTCTATGTAACCGTAACTCCAGTCTTCAATGCATCTGCAATATGATATAATATAATCTTAAATTAGTAGTCCCTGCTCCTTGTCTCAATCTGCCACACCTTATGATTCTCCTCTAATCTAAATCTCACTCTACACTACCCCAGTTCCTTGTTGTAGTCTTCTTGCATATCCTACATAATGACTCTTTGGAAACTGGATGGGATTGTTTGATTTAGTCCAGGGGTCTGCAACCTTTCAATAGCAATGGGCTGAATTAACACAGGATTAATTAACAGGTCGTGTTGGGTCAAAGGTAGCAGTAGTTAGATATTCTGTTACTGGATGGCCCATCCTTGTGCAAAAATTATTAATTGTGGGATATATAATTTTCCATGACAATACCAGTTTTTGGCATGCTTACTCATGCTCTGGGAAGAGCTGGCACTTGGAACTGAACCATCAGACTCGTTCTTTATTTTGATAGAAACAGAAGAGAATAGAATTTGGGATGTTGGAGCCAAAAATAGAGAAAGCAGAATTTTCCACATAGTGGGAGTCAGTAGTGTAGGGATGCAGTCAGGTGCCCAGGACACAGGGGCACCCACCAGTGACTTCTAGTTGCTTTGCAATTACATTTGTGATTGCTAGCAGCAGTCGCTTTTTTTCATCTCCATTCTCCTCCCAAGTCAACACCTGGACTGGTCATCCTGTTTGCCCCTCTCTTAGTTATGCCACTGTTGCAGGTCATGTATCCCACCAGTCTTCTATGGAAATGTTAAGCAATAGCTGACAGCTGAACAGCACATGCATTTCCACCAAGCCCCATATTCTATAGGCCAGGAGTCTAAATAAGCCACTAAACCAAGGGTGCGCCAAATGTTGCCCGTGGACCAGATGTGGCCCACCAGGCCGTTCTATCTGGCCTGCGGTGTCCCTAAAAAATTTAGAAAATTAATAGTTATCTGCCCCTGGCTGCCTATCATGCGGCCCTCGATGGCTTGCCAAAACTCAGTAAGTGGCCTTCTGCCCGAAATAATTGCCGGCCCCTTCTCTAAACACTCCCTTCAGTGCATTTCCCACCCAAAACCTTATTTAGAGTAGGCTCAAAGAAAATGTCAGTAGGGCTTCTTTGTGCTAAGAGCTTGTTAGCAGCGCCCCTTTCCTCCTTTTTCCTACTGTGAGAAGCTCTTATAGGCAGTGGCTGATGTATTGTCTTTACAAATCCTTGGTATGTTATGTTATTTATTATGCCACATTTAGAGGAAAGCAGGGCCTGACTCTCTACAAACATAGGTAGCTACGCTGGCAGAGCAAGCCACAGTTGGCTTAGAGGTGAGGACAGTGTAAGTAAGAGAATACAGGAATACAGGTCAGCTGAGTCCCCTTTCTATCCTTCTGCCAGTGACAAAGCACAGCCACCCTACTCATTGAAGAACCTCTTGTCTTATGGATGCAGCTATAATATAGCACTTTAAAGAACTAAGGCACAGGCATGGGCTAGCAAGTTCCCAACCCACTGGCACCTCAACTAGGGCTGCACTTGAAGCACCCACTCACTTCAGGAGGACTTGGAGTTAAAATAGAAAAAATAGTCAAAATAGAGGCCCTGGCTATCTGAGAATGTGGGCCACAAGTGTATGCCCTGGGGCATCCCAGAGAGCAAGGACAAAGGACCAAGCTCCTTATGACCTGTACCCATTCCTAATTGGGTGGGATAATCCAAAAATGAAACATCAACCCCTGGTCCCTGGCTGAATGACTCTGGGAGAGCATTTGTCCTGGATTCCCCTCAACACAGTTCAAATTTAGGGTTTAGCGACAGTCAAACAAAAGCAACTACAGTGCAGTGCAAAGCCCCACCCCCTATCGCATCATTCATAATACTTACACAGCCCCAGAATGATTGACATATGGGGCTGTGTAAATTGCCAATCTATGACCATTTATTGTCCCAGTATCATGAAATGCTACATGAAACTCATCTGCTTTGGCGATACAAACTCTTGGAATCTGCAAGACCTGATAGGAAGCATACATTTAAATTGAAATGAACACTGCTGATTTTATTTTTTACATTTGCCAGAGAACTGTACCTTTTTTTACTGCAAAAAACAATCTGAGAAATTAAGAGCAATTTACATTGGTAAATTGATAGTTACTTTTTAATTACCATTATTAAATAAAGAATACAAAATGTGCACATATACAATACTACCTTGCTTTTTTTTAAATGGCATGCATCCCACTTTTGCTTTTTGAAAAGGTGGTCACCCTAGTTACCTGCAGGAGATCCAGTGCCCTGCCCTGCATCCTCCTCAATGGCTCCTTTCCAAAGACCCAAGAAGACTCTGGGGAGCTCAGGTGCTTCTGGCTCAGCCTTTATGCCTGATGGCCAAGCTGCTGGCACTGAAAGGGCTGGGAGGAAGCCAGGTGCTTCTCAAACAGCATATGTTGATCCCAAAAAGTTGCAACCAGAACCTGACAGCTTTCTGTGTCTGCTCCAGCTGCTACAGAATTGGACTGACTGGAACCTAGGAGGCAATCTTTATGGAGACCCTACCTGCTGCTAAGCATTTGGCAATTTTGTCTACCCCTGTCTGCTGCTGCTGTACTATGGCCTTGTACAGAGTGTGCTTGGCAAGCCAGATAAAAATCTCTTTGTGGGATATGCTCAGCCCATGGGTTTAGGGTGTTGAACCCTGATTTAGTCAGTTTTCAGAGTCAGTGCTCCTTAGACCAAGGGCTACTCTGATCTCAATTCTCTTTCTTCTCTTGTCCACAACTGGCTACAGCTCCACACCCCCACCCCCACCCCTTCCCCAGAACTTTGTATCTAAATCCCTCCCTCCCACACTGCCAACCTGGTTTCTTTGAAGCTTCTGCATTTGAGTCAATTGGCAGCTCATCCACACTACCTGGACATTTCCACACTGCCTGGACAGCACCAAGATACAGTTGCCCTATTTTTAGTTCTTGCATTGCTGCTGCAGCAACCAGGAGGAATAACTGCAGGGCAAGTCCTGTTTCCTCAGAGCCTTGGGCCAAAGCATGCAGAGCACAAATCGAATCTTATCTGTCCCAAGATACTGGGTCTCTGCTAACTGGGTAGAAACTGAAATTTGTATCCTGTTCCATCTATGCCTCCTCCAGCACAGCAAATATCACATTCCTGCCATAAGGGCAATGCCCTTTGTTTAATTTCAGTCTTGTTCTTTCAGAGCATGAAGGATTTGGTCCTTCTCGAAGCATAAAGGACTTTTATGAGCATATAATTGCAATCATCCTCTCAAAAATGGCTAAATAATTTTTCCTGAAGCGTTCAAAAAAAGTACAGTCTGAAGCAGATACCAGTGCATGGAAAACTTCAGCCTAGGCCATGTTTACCCAAGCCATTGAAAATAGGGTCTTATAATAGGAAGCATTAGGCAGCCCAAACAGATATGGAGCTAACAGCTCTGCATAGTATACAATCAAGGAGGATTATATCTATAAAAGGATGAATGCCAGAATGGAGGCAGGGGCTAAGGGTTTTAGTGGTGACACCTCCTATTGCAGCAGTGTTCTACCCCTTCTCGGCTCTGTATGGCTGCAGTTGGATGCTGGAGCCATCCTACCTCCATCCTGGGATCCCAGGGCATAAACTCTATTGGATATGCCTTTGCAGGGGGAATGAGAGCTGTGACTGGGGAGCTGGAGCGGGGGGACTTTACTTGTGGCATGTCTGCCAAAGAGGTTGGCCACTACTGTGCTAAAACATAATCAGCCGTGAAAAACATGAAGCACACAGACTGCGGAGGTTATCTGGTTAACTTCCTTTTACGTCCTCTCTCATCACAGCTCTAAAAGATAGCAGTGATATTCAATTATTTCTCAATAATGGCTCCATGTAGAACATTTATTGTTTCCTGTGGTGCTGGCATTTCCAAAAGTTCAACTGCTAACCTAAAAAGGAAGGGACGAGAAGTAGAAAAAGAAACTTCTGTTTTAAAAATCAAGAGCCACCTTCATGTGAAGGGTGTGTCGGAAAAATTAGCTACTGCCAGTAGATGAATAGGACACTTATATCTATTAGCTCAATCAGATAATATGTGTGTCATTACTGGGCCCAGTCCTGAATTTCTTGTGTACTCAAAATAGCCAATGAAGTCACAAGTACACAATTGGTCTTTCTGTCTTTTTTTCCTCCCGTGTTCCTTTAATCCAATATCTAAGGGCCTAATCTACAACCCTACCAAATCAATAGGAGTCTTTCCACTGACTTTATGGGGGTTTATATCAGGTTTCCAGTTTAAATACTTTGCTCCTGTGACGCTTTCAAAAGCAGTATGTTTCTGCAAAACATTTTGCAACCAAACTCAAAAGCCAATAATATTACAGTTGGGTGATAAATACAGGGGACTTTAATACTCATTAGTTTCTCATATAGTATGTTCGTTAGGCCTGTGCAAAGCAGCAAATATTTGCTTCCAATTCAGATTTGGCCGATTTGGAGGGACAGTGATACGATTTGGATCACTGTCCTGATTTGATTCAGCCAAATCGGATCCGAAGATTCGGCGCCAATTCAGAGATTTGGCCATAGACTAAACAGGCAGTAGTCCTCACCACTGGACGCAGCTGCCTCCAGCTGGTAAATCTGTTTGGTAGGTAGAAAGGGGAAGGAAGGGGCCTGGGGGAGGGAGGGATTGGGGCTAGGACAAGTTGCCCAACTGGGGCAGGGGGCAAGGAACTCAGGGAAGGGATGGGGGGGGGCATGGGATGCGGGCATAGCAGTGCTGGGAGTGGGGGCTACGCCCTGCTGCTGCTTGCCCCGCCGGGGGGGGGGGGGGAAGGAGGGGGGGGGCCATGTCGGC
>NW_005842127.1:2237113-2237562 GCF_000455745.1 Alligator sinensis | reverse complement strand
CCATCCGGCCCCCCCCCCCCTGCCCCTCCCTGCACTGGCTGGGCAAGTGGTGGCAGTGCCTGCCCCCCCGCACCAGCTGGTCAAGCAGTGGCAGGGCAGAGTCCGCCCGTGCTGGCTGAGCAAGCAGCAGTAGTGCCTGCATCCTGCATGCCCCCACACTGGCTGGGCAAGTGGAGGGCGCAATGTAGGCATGGCTTACTCTGGGTGTAAGGGGGCAAGCAGCAGCAGGGCATAGCGGTTCCATGCATGCATCCTGCACCCTCCCCCCTGCCCCTCCCTGCACTGGCTGGGCAAGTGGTGGCAGTGCCTGCCCCCCCGCACCAGCTGGGCAAGCAGTGGCAGGGCAGAGTCCGCCCGTGCTGGCTGAGCAAGCAGCAGTAGTGCCTGCATCCTGCATGCCCCCACACTGGCTGGGGGAGGGGCAGGCGGGGCCCCCCCCCCCGTGCAGG
>NW_005842127.1:2221605-2237036 GCF_000455745.1 Alligator sinensis | reverse complement strand
CGTGCCAGCTGGGCAACCGGCAGCAGCGCCTGCATCCTGCGCCACCCTGCGCCAGCTGGGCAAGTGGTGGCAGTGCCTGCATCCTGTGCCTGCTGGACGGCTGCCTGTTTAATCTGTGGCCGAATCTCCAAAGCGGCACTGAATCTTTTCCAAATCGATTCTGAGGCTTCTGATTCCTTTCGGACCTTTTAATTGGTCTCCTGATTTGATTCAGATTCGGAGATTCGGCTGCTGAATTGGGCCGAATCTCCTCCAAATCGAATCGCCTATCAAAGCTTTGCACAGCCCTAAAGTTCATAAAAGATGTCTGTCAAACTGCTGCATTTTCAAGGACAGATGGAAAAAGTTTTATTTTGTGAGAAGATGCAGAGGCCCCAGGGCAATCTCAGTCACAGGAACGTTATTTGCAGTTAGTCAGACAAGCTGTCTGAACCAGGTACTTTATGGTTCATTGGGTCACATGATTGAAACTAAATCCCAAAAAGAGACATTATATGGAAACGAACTAAAAGTCAGTGAATTCTTTTTGGAAATTTTTAGAATTGTTTGCCAGAAGTGAGGTGAGGTGTCTGCAAACCTTTTGTATACTACCAAAGAAAATTCAAAACAAAGCAGACGTTTCAGTCAGCAGCTGACTAAAAATCTATTTTAGGAAAGAAGAGACAGATGTTCCACATTAAAAAGCAAGGGAATTGGAAGAAAGATACTTTTAACAGATGGACCAGTGTCAAAATACCTGGCAGTTCAGTGTCCAAACACCTGCTAGCAAATAAAATTGCCAAATGCTTAGCTTGAACGGGGATGAGTGACGTGTTTGGCACTCCAACTAATGACCCCCAAAGGCTACCCAGACATTCTTTCAGCAGCAGTGCTCAGGCAGGAAAGAAATGCCTTCAATATGCCCGTCTCCTGAAGTTAAGAGGAGAGGGTCAAAGGCTGTTATTTGTGCTACAGTTGCAAACCGAAGACTAAAATCTGGGCTCCAGTGTGCTAGGCATTGTATAACCAAATAGTGAGATGCAGGTCCTGCCTCTAATATCTGTCTCTAGAATAGACAAGACAGGCAGTTAAGGAAAACAGGCATTGAAGGGTAGTAGGATTTGCCAAGGCTTCACAGCAGAGCCAGGAAGAGAAACTTGGATTTTGGCAGTCCCACACTCATTAGACCATGCTGCTATTCAGCAGGTTAAAAAAAGCTAAGGAGCCAGATTAACTGGTGCACTCTAGATCCTTTGCATTGTTTCAGTGATGCAAAGCAAACATAAGCCCAGTTTAATTAGCTAGGTAGGCTTTGTTTATAGCTGCCTTTCATTGATCAAGTGTCACACAACAGTCAGAGCATATCTGTCAGTCTTGTCCAGGGATCAGCAACATATTTGGGCAGAGCACCCAAAATACCTGCAACCTTGATTTGAAAGATGATGGTGGGCTGGGGTGGATGGCAGGGGAGCCACCAGGGTTTTGATCCTTGTTGTGGCAGTACAGCTCCAGCCTTTTCCCCCATCATCCTCCCTGAGGTGCACGTGCACCCGCTGCCAGCAGCCAGCTGGGCTGGGGCTCCGTGCACCCTGGTGTAGCTGCTTGCAGCCTCCTGGCTGCTTGCCACACTGGCTGGGGGACTAGGCAGGCCCCTTCCACCAGCCTGTAGCCCAGGCTAATTGCGGGTGGTGCGTTCATGTGTGCCTCAAAGAGGTTGGCAGGGAAGGACCAGGGTTGTACTGCCACAACAAGGATTAGGCCCCTCATGGCTCCCCCACCATCCACCCTCAGGTGCACATGCCAAGCAAAATGCCTTTGCTTGCCACACATGCCAGGGGCTGCCTACCCCTGATTTATTTCATTGTTTCTTAGAAGCCTTTAATTGTCTCCGTCTCATATATTAACTCTCCAAGTCACCCAGACATTGTGCCTAATGCTACTGTTTGGTTTTTGGAGTAACCTGGTAGCAAATGATTCTCACTTGTGGGTAGGGAGTGAAATAAGCTATTTCTTGAGAAGCAGTGATCCAGAGCCATTTTTCCTCCTATCTCTTCTTTACTGAGTCAGATTCTCAATTATACCACATAAAAAAATGCTCAACCAATCAATAGTTCATTCCTATCTATGCCTGCTCCTAATTACATTTTCCTTCTTATCTCAACAAGAAATTATGGCCTGTGTGTAATTCAGTTAATGCAGTAAAAGGAAGTAAAGTGCTATTCACTAGGCACTGGTTTCTTCTAGTCATTACTGAATACTGATTATCCTTCAAAGCATATTACTTTGCTGGATGGTTCTCCTTGGACAGTAGGTCAGCTATGGCAGGAGAAAAAGTATAGTTTAAGCAACATTAAGCCTCTAGTTGAGATTAAATCATTCTCTCAGAATCCACAGCCAGGAAACAGAAAGCAACCAAATGTAACCCTCCTTGTACTGTAAAAGGGAACTTTTCGGAGTGTCCTCTTAGTGGGAAGGTCAGTGAGACCTTCTTGAGTGGGCTTGGTGGGTAAATGGTGATGGCTATCAGCCATGTTTGGTGTACCTGAGGGGCCCTGAGTGTTTGGAGTGAACTCTCTGTGAAAAGGAGAATGTCTGATGGACTGAAATAGACTGTCCTAAGGAGAATACTGATTGACCAGGGCTGTACTAGCTCTAGTTCCTGCTGCTAAAGAGAGGCATGTGTCCTGCTCTGAGAACTGGTGGGGAGGAAGAAATGACACAAGTGCATTGGATCCATCTATATGCTCCAGAGAAGGTGGTTTCAGTCTGCTGCTGGCCAGACTCAGAATACAAGGTGAAGGTGGAAGTTGATTTACTGTATTTACTGTGATTTTTAATGTTTTTCTTTGCTAGGGTTTCAATTATAGTTTGTTGTCCAATTGTTATTGTGTTTGTTGTTATAGTAAAAGGATAAATTTGGAATTTTTAAAAATTCATTGTTGTTCACTGAGGGATGTTTAGTGCCAGGTATCCCACAGTAGGTGTTTCTGTTTTATATATATATAAAACAGAATACATGTGTGTGTGCATACATATATATATGTATATGTGTGTATGTATATATGTATGTGTATTTTATATATCTGTGTGTGTGTGTGTGTGTGTGTGTGTATATACACATACACACACAGATATATAAAATACACATACGTATATACATACACACACATACATATATATATGTATACACACACACACATATATATATATGTAGGTGGAAGCATGTGGATGGAAAATAGGAGTCCTCTTTCCCAAATACTCCAGGAACATAGCATGGACATAACCAAAGTACATGGTGTGCCAAAGTACATGGTGTGCCAAAGTACTATTAGCAATCTCTCAATATGAGGATGATTTCTGCCAGGGGGTATTAATGATGAGTTTTAAGATGACTATTGGAGTCCAATCCATGCTCTGCAAATTTTTCCAGAGATATGACACATGGTGCTGGGTGGGGGGGAAGGGGGCACAGCTGTTGGCCAGGATGTTGTGCACTTTCCTTCCTCCTCTGCCATTTCTCAGCTTCCTGAGCAAGATGATTCTCTTTGAAGTGGACAATAACTTGATGTATAGTGCAGAGCCAATGAGACCTGTTACCAGCCAGCACTTCCCAGTTTGTAAGGTTGATGCCACCCTTCTTAAGGTATGATTTCAGGGTGTCCTTGTAGTGCTTCCACTGTCCTCTATGGGTTCTCTTACCATGACTGAGTTGATAAGAGGACCTGCTTTAGGAGACGAGTGTCAGCCATCCACACACAATGGCCAGCCCAGAGTTGATGTTTTATGATCTTTGCCTCATTGCTGGTTATGTTAGCTGCAGAGAGGATGCTGGCACTGGTGCAGTGGTCTTCCCATCTAATATGAAGGATCTTATTGAGGCAAGGCGTGTGGAACCATTTCAAGTGCTTAAGATGGCTTTGATATCACCCATGTCTCACACATGTATACGGGGATAACCACTGCATTGTAGACCAGGATCTTAGTTTCCATCAGCAAATCTCAGTTGGCAAAGGCATGGTGAAACAGCTTTCCGAAGTATATGCTGGCACAGTGAATCCTATGCTCAACTTTACATCAAGACTGACTAGGACAGGTGGCTGCCAAGGTATGGGAAATGCTTGATGTTTTCCAGGGGTTCTCCACCAGTGGTTATTTGTGGGGGGAGGGGGGCAGCTTGTGCTGGGGCAGGCTGATGCAGGAAGACCTTGGTCTTCCTAATATTAAGGGAGAGTCCTGTCCCAATATTAAGGGTCAGTCATCAGCATACTGAAGGCTGGTAATGCCAGTCTTGGTAACTTTTGTTTTGCTGTGAAGGTGTCAGAGGTTGAAAAGCTAACTATCCATTCAATAGTCAACTTCAATTCCAGGAGGAAGGTGGTCACAGATGAGAATCAAAACCACAGCAAGACAGATGGAGAAAAGGGTTGCAGTAATAACACATGTTTGCTTGACACCAGTACAGATGGTAAATGGGTCTGTCTCTGATCCATTGCAAAGGACTGTGGTGGTCATCCCATCATGGAGTAACCCAAGAATGCTGATGAACTTAAGTGGACAACCAAACTTAGACAGCACTTTCCATAAGGCTTCATGACGGATGGAGTAGAAGGCCTTGGTTAGGTCAATAAATGCATAAACAGCTCCTGGTATTGTTCTCTACACTTCTCCTGGATCTGTAATGCAACAAAAATCATGTCGGTGGTACCCTGTGATGGTCTAAAACCACACTGGAATTCTGGAAGGACATCTTTGGCAAGGGGGAGGAGGCAATTCAGAAGGATGCTAATAAGAATGTTCCCAGCAACAGCGAGAAGGGCAGTGCCTCAGTAGCTCCCATGCACTGACTTGTTCCCTTTCTTGAAGATGGTCACAATGTTGGTATTCTTTAAAACAGGTGAAGCTTCCTTGTTAACCCATATTTTGATGAGAAGTTCATGCAGTTTTTGTGCTAGTGCTGTTCCACCAGCTTTGAAGACCTCTGTGGGAATACTATTTAGTCCTGGTGCCTTATTGTTCTTCATCTCAGAGATGGCATGCCAGACTTCCTTGAAGGATGGGGAATCAGCAAGAGGTTGTATTACTGGGTGTTGAGGGATGGTCTCGATGGTGGCAGCTGAGACCTCAGATTCACTGTTGAGTAGAACCTTAAAGTGCTCCTTCTAGCTTTGTTTGATGGATACATTATCTGTGAGAAGGGTGGAGCCATCCTGGGATTGCAAGGGGATTGAGCCATTGGAACATGGTCCATGGATGGCTTTTATTGCTTGAAAGAAGCTTCTCATATTACGTTGGTCAGCAAAACTCTGGATCTCCATGGCCTTTGCTTGCCCCCACTGGTTCTTGAAGTCTGTGACAGAGCAGTAAGCCTACCCTGTCATGAGACCCTGAAATCACAAAGAAGGGGCCAAAACATACTGGTGCAGCAAACCAGGAAGGAGGGAAGAGACGCAGCAAGCCTGGGCAGAAGCAAAGATGTGCAGCAGACCCGGATGTCAATTAAAGCAATTGGCTGTGAGAGCCGGCAAGGCAGTGAATGGAATGCTGCCACCGGGGTCACAGCTGATCAGGGTGGGGATTTAAAAGGGAGCCAAACAGGCAGGTGGCTCTCCTCCAGAGAAGGGAGCAGCATGCAGGGGAGCTCTGTGGGGCCAGAAACCGCGGAGACTGTGTGTGCCCCACAAACTTACCTGAAGGGTCAGGGTGATGAGGATGCCATTTGCTGAGGAGGAGGATACCATTGGAATTGACATTCCCCACCCCCTCTTTCCTAACGGTGCCACTCCAGAGTTCAGAGTGTTGCCCAACTCTTGCGCTGAAGGCACCCATGAGGATGAGCTTGTCTTCCTTGGCAGTGAAGGTCAGGACTTGTCAAGACTGCAGTAGAACTGTTCCTTGTTGACTTCCTCATCATCAATTATGGGGGCATACTCGCTGATGACTGTAGCATACTGGTTGCTTGAGGTGGAAAGTCATAAGGTATTCATTAATGCCCACAGGAAGTTCTGAAAGCTGACTCATAATCTTGCTCTTGATGGCAAAGCAAACCCCATGAATGTGCCTCCCTTCAGGTGACTTTCCAAAAAAAAAGGTGTATCCACCTCCTCCTCCTTTCAGCTGGCTTTCATCTGCCCAGCAGGCCTTGCTTAGGGCAGCAATAACAATATCATATCTTGCAAGTTTTCTAGCTACTATGGTGGTTCTTCTTTCAGGACAGTTCAGGGAACTCATGAGAGTACATACATTCCATGTGGTGAATTTGAGTACTTTATTTTGTTGGTTTCAGCCACAGGTAGAGCGATCCCACTGGATGTAGCAATCCAGCCAGGGGGGTTGAAACAGCCTATGTTTAGGACACCTTTTCTAGCCCCTTCCACAGTCAGGGTGATCAAAGGGGATCCTAAGAGGACTGCTCAGTCACAGTTGCAGTTGCCAAATTGTACTTCTGTTTCAGTAAGTGCAAAACAGCCATCACATGACTGCTGCTTACATACAAATTTGTGACTAGGGACTCCCAGAGATCACTATTCCTGTCCCCACCACTACATATTCATTGCCACAGGAGTTGATTTGTGGGACATGTTAACATCCCTAGCAGAGGTCTGTGTGTGACATCTTTTAATGTGGAGAAGCCAGTGTTCACGTGGCTGTTACTTGCACTTGACAGGAAGGAGCCCTGAACCCAGTAGCAAGGATGTCCTAGACAACTGGAGATCTCCATCCCACTGCAGCCCTCATCTGCCTTCACAACTGCAGAGAAAGAACAGGTCCTCAAGTATGCCTGTTCTGCCATTGGGGTCTTCAGGAGTTTGGACCATGCTTAGTCTGGGACCTCACCTCAAACCTGTTCACCAGGGGGGACCCTACCAGGAATACAAGACTCCAGACGACATAGCTCTGAGGGCGATTGAAACACACAAGCCCCTCCACCATGACAAGGTTACGGTCCAAGGAGAGTTGTGCCAAAGTGGATGGTGTACGAAAGTAGATGGTGTGTGTGTGTGCTGCTATGTTTGCTCCCTTAGTTCTACTGTCTCTGTAAATCATTGAGCAGCATGATAGGACTGGCGCCCAGTTCTTTGCTTGTCTCTGTCCTTTCAAGGCAGCCAGCTTATCTAGTCTGATCTAGAAATCTCTCTTGTGTGCTCCTTTTTCCTGTAAGTAATAGTAAAAAGTTTCCCCTTTTCAGTTGATTTCCAAAAATGGCTTAGTTTTTGCCAAACTTTATCAAGACTCAGAGTCATACAGATGGCTAGCACAAAGCCTGTGCATCACTTTAAAGCCTGCATAACCATACACCCTATATGGAAGTCCAAGACAGTAGAGAAGCCTACTAGGGGGAAGATCATCTCAAATTGCTGCTCACAAACAGGAAAATATTGGTTGAGAATGTGAAGACAGAAGGCAACTTGGGTGAGAGTGATCAGGAAATGACAGAGTTCAAGATCCTAAAGGAAGAAAGGAAGGAGCACAGCAGAATAAAGATACTACACTTTAGGAAAAACTGACTTAAACATAAACTCAGGGCACTGGTGGGCAGGATCCCCTGGGAGGCAAGTATGAGTAGAAAAGGAATCCAGGAAATCTGGCTGTATTTTAAGGATGACCTTTTAAGGGCACAGGAGCATGCTATCTTGATACTACAGAAGAATGGAAGGTGCAACAGGAGACTGGCTTGGCTAGACAGCAATATCTTCAATGAGTTGAAACTCAAAAAGGAATCCTATAAAAAGTAGAAACTGAGTCATAGTACTTGGGAAGAGTATAAGAGTATCACATGGGCATGCAGGAACAGAATTAGGAAGGTCAAGGCTTTATTTGATATCCAACTGGCAAGGGATATAAAAGGCAATAAAAAAGGATTCTACAAGTATGTCAAGAGTAACAGGAAGATCAAATAAACTATAGGTCTGTTATGAAATGCAGAAGGCAATCTAGTTGTGGATGTTGGAGAGAAAGCTGAACTATTTAATGCTTTTTTTACAGGTGCACTGATACATCAGTTCCATCTTGGATCAGCACTGATATAAAGAAAATTGACACCAAGTTGGGTGGAGTTGCAGACACTCTGGAAGGTAGGGTTGGGATCCAGAATGACCTAGATAGATTGGAAAAATGGTCTTCACTCCACCAGATAAGATTCAACAAGGAAAAGTGCGAAGTCCTGAACTTGGAATAGAATATTGCATTCAGACTGGAGAATGATTGACTAGGGTACAATACCACAGAAAAGGACTTGGGGCTTAAAGTAGACCATAAACTGAATATGAGCCAATAGTGTGCTCTTGTTGCAAAAAAGGCCAACAGTATAGTTGGTTGAATTCAAGGGAAGCAATTCTTTTTCTCTATTCAGCACTGGTGAGGCCCTGCTTAGGAGTATGTATGAAGTTTTGTGCCCCACACTTCAAAAACGATGTGAACAGTTTGGAAAGAATCTAGTGGAGAGTAACCAATATAATTAGGAGCCTGGGAAGCATGTCTTATAAGCAGGGATTCTGGTTTACTCTGGTTAAAAATTGCAAATTCTCTGATTAAAAAAAGCAAATTCTGTGACTAAAACTCCCCAAATCTGCATTTTTCCATAATTAAAATGAAATACCACTATATATATATATATATGCATGTATGTATGTATGTATTATATATATGTGTGTATGTATGTATCACTCTGCCAACCTGCAAGGGGAAACTCACCATTTCCTGCATTTTTCTCGTTTAAAGGAGAAAATCCTGGTTTTTCTCCTCAAAATGAGAGTCTGAGTTTTTCTCCTTAAAATGAGAAAATCTGGGTTTTACTGCATTTTTTTGTTGCAAATGGAAAACCCAGATCCCCGCTTATGAGGAAGGACTGGAAGAACTAGGGTTATTTAGTCTGGATAAGAGAAGAGTGAGGAGGGATTTGATAACTGTCTGAAGGGCAATTATAGAAAGGATGGAGATTGGGCTTTTCTCTGTGGCTGTAGGAGATGACTAGGAACAAGGGCCTCAGACTTGAGTAAAGGAAATTTAGTTTGGAGATTAGGAGGAACTTTCTGACTACGAGGGTGGACAAACATTAGAACAGGCTACTTAAACAAGTTGTGAAATCTTCATCCCTGGAAATTTTCAAAAGCAGGTTGGACAGACACTGGCTTGGCTGGTATAGTCGGGGATGGTCCTTCCTTGAACAGAGGGCTAGACCTGATGACATCTGGAGGTCCATTCCAGCCCTACTTTCCTATGAACCTAGATGCTTATGTGATGGGCAAATTCATACCATTACTGAATCAGGACAAGCTTTGAGAATTAAACAAGGTACATTCTTGAGAAACAGACTTATGGAGAAATTATTCACCACTTGAAATCAGGTATTTTAGGAGCTCATACAGGGGTCTAGCAGGTGTTGGAAACCCACTTCTGTGTTTTATATATAACTGGGGGTTTTTTAAAGGGTGGGTTGGGGAGATTAGATGCCATAACTGCTACAAATAAGGTTCCCAAACTGTATTTATTTCCAACTTGATCCTATGTTCAGAGAAATCCACAGTGAAGTTCCCATGTTAACATTGCATGATTCTGGCTTGGAAACATCCATAATACTTAAATAATCACTTGGGAACTATTCAGTGATGCACCCTTTAAAGCAATTCACTTCCTTGCAGCTAGATGGTAACTCTCATAATGTTAAAAATGGTGAACTCACAGTAGAGAGTATTCACTTATTTTTATTTTTGAAATAAAATGACACATTTAGAATTTCCAGCCAACATTAAAACTCCATTGTTTTATAGATATACAAAGTCAGAGAGAATCCCTGACATAAAAAAAGAGTTTGGAGCCTAAAGAGACAGTTGATGAAAGTGTGGGGAAACGGAGACTACCAAATTTGTTTCATATATACTAACAGAGAGCTGATGGATAGCAGTAACTGCTGGGTGTCAGTCTGGGCTGAAATATTATTGAAGATATATCAGTAAAGAACTTACATTTCTACATTATCAGTTCAATGAACATTATCCCCCAATGCTGGAGCTTGGTAAATAATTGCGTCAATGCTCTTCTTGGCTGAAAATGGTTTTTGACAAAATGGAAACACTCTGTCTTTGTCCAAATGTCTGTAACACAATAAAAACATTGCAATCAAGGTTGTCCAGTTTTCAAACGAAAAGATTAGTTCTGGGAAACAAAACAAACCCAAACATTTTTCAGGTGTTTGATGTAAGCTCATACATTTTTGGAGAAAGTTTTCTTCAAAAATGAGACGGAAACATTTTAATTAATATTTTCCCCCCATGAGGATGAGGGATATTTTTCAACCAGGTCTTCTAATGTTGAATTCATCTTTGTTAGTCTGCAGGAATTATCCATCTGGAAATAATGTAGCTATTACTGTTTGTGATGTGGAAGGGGGGAGAAATAGAATGAAAACAATAGCAGCCAGCCATACCCTTCTACCATTTGCCCCTGTTTATATATCTAGCATGAAACTGTTCAACACCTCTTTATTCAAACCATGCCGTTGTATCCAAATCACTAGCACTGCATACAGAGCATAAAAGTACAATTCTCAGAACCGCCTTGCAAAGGGTACATCACAGCATGTTTGCCATCTGTTGTCAATTAAAGTAGTAGGCGTGCCAGGCTCATGTTGGTAGGGGCCAGCACCCCAGTGCTTCTTTTGCTTAACAATAATACAAGGAGATCTCAACAAGTGGCATTCATTCAGTTTCAGAATACTAAAGGGAAGTGTTCCTTCTGTGAAATGCTGTAGGTCTCATGGGCTGCCCCAGGATCTGGTACTGAAACATTGCAGACTTAAGAACCTATTCTGGGAAGCCCTGGGCCATAAAGCAATGTCACAGTTCTAGAAACATGGAGGTAAAAGGGAGTTGCTCTTGAAAACTGAAGCTTACTAACAGTTTGGCAGCATCCATCTGAAAGGGTGCATGATGTACAGCATCTGTGAGTCATTTACCATCAACAAAAGTTATTTGGCAATAAGGGAAGGAAGGAAGAGGGAAAGGTATTTGTGCCAGCTATTGGATAAAAATCATCTGGAATTGCATGGTTTAAGCACAGTTATCAGAAAGGTATGAAGCATTTCCATGGAGAAGTCTAGAAAAATCACTTAACCCCTTATTGTCTGTGTGTGTAGGGGAGCAATGGGAAGTGACAGTGTTTCAAGTTTTGAATAAATATAGAGAATAGGCTGATTCTGATCTCTCTCTACTAATCAGTAGGAAGGACTTTCAGTTACACTGATGCTGGTTGGTTGTAAATAAGAGACAGATCTGGCCTCTTTCTTCAACATACAGTATGTTTTGTATCAGATGGTGACCTGCCTTTGCCTTCCAGATCTGTTTTTTTTTCTAGCTGAAGAACTGCAAACAATGACTGGCTTTGGATAAAGCAACTGGAAGTTGCACCCAGCCAGATACAAGCAAATTGCATTAACTTTGTTCCTAGGATTCCAAGCTCCCCATGGTGACCACAGTAGCTCTTGTCAGCACTGCAGTCCTGAAGTTCCCAGTAACTCAATAGAGCTGAACTAAAATTAATACTGGCCAGGTTAGGTTATAACAACAAAGGAACATTCAGATTCCATTAAATAAAAAAGACCAGATCATTAAGAAAGGCAAGCTACTCTGTTTACTCTGAAGATGCAATAATTATGCAATATGAAATAATTCTCCGGGGCAATATATTTTATTTGTTAAAGTTTATATTTCCATGAAAGATTTTTTTTTCCAGATGTAGGAAATATAGGTTTATTAGTGTTACTTTTGGCAGATACCTGACACATTTAAATATAAAGCATCTTTATTAACTATGTGCTTTATCTATGCAAAAAAGTGCAAGTGACTGATGCTTTATAATAGAGTGATTTCTAATGTTCACTATACTTAGTGAACATTAGAAATCACTCTATGACAATACATTCCCAGTGCAAATGATCAGTGATTGACTGGCTCATAGAACCTGAAGGAATTTATCCCCTCATACTGTGTCAGTATAATATATAAATGTTATAGAAATACCACAAATATACGATATTGGCATTTTTGAAAGCCTTAAGGACAAAGTCAATCTGACATGAGCCAAATACATATATGGCAGGATCTCCAAATCAGGAAGGAAATCCAAACTTGTACAGAAGGATTTTCAAGGGTCTCCGTTTGTATGGAAGGATCTCCTACCACTCAAGTTGACTGCATTTCTAACGTTATTAATAGCCTTACCTCACACAGTCTTTTATTCAATATTAGAATTTTAAATGTTCCAAGGAACAAAATTTGGCAATACTTAAAAAATAAAAAAGTTTACTTCAACACTGTAATGTTAAAATACTTTAACCTCTGCAGATGAGAAGCACTATATCAGAATTGTTGCTTTTTGTTGTTACACTGAATTCAAATGTGAGACACACCTAGCGAAACAGTTTTTTGTGATGCTCAATAGCAAAATATTCAGTCCTTTGCCCAAATTATTCACTTGCTCCAGCCTGAAACAAGAATGCCCATAGTAAAAACTAAGTAAATAGTATAGATTTCATAGATTTCGTAGACGTTAGGGCTGGAAGGGACTTCGGAAGATCATCAAGTCCAGCCCCCCTGCCCAAGGGGCAGGAAGTCAGCTGGGGTCATAGGATCCCAGCAAGATAAGCATCCAAATTTCTCTTGAAGGCGTTCAATGTGGGTGCTTGAACCACCACCGATGGCAGGCTATTCCAGATCTTGGGGGCTCAGACAGTAAAGAAATTCTTCATGTCCAACCTGAAACGGTCTTGCTGGAGCTTATAACTGTTCAACCTCGTCATCCCTTGGGGCTCTCTGGTGAACAATCGTTCCCCCAGATCCTGGTGAACAACCCTGATAAACTTGTAGGTGGCCACCAGATCGTCCCTGAGCCTGCGCTTTTCCAGGCTAAAGAGCCCCATAGCTCTCAGCCTGTTGTCATAAGGTCTGTTTTCCTGACCTCTGATCATGTGTGTGGCTCTTCTCTGGACTCTCTCAAGCTTCTCCACAACCTTTTTGAAATGTGGAGCCCAGAACTGGACACAATACTCCAGCTGTGGCCTCACCAAGGCCGAGTACAAGGGGAGAATGATGTCCCGGGATTTACTTGAGAAGCATCTATGGATGCAAGCCAGCGTTTTGCTCGCTTTACTAGCCGCAGCATCACATTGAAGGCTCATGTTCATCTTGTGGTCAGTCATGACCCCCAAGTCCTTTTCATCCATAGTACTAACCAGCACTGCCGAGCCTATAAGCATGTTGCAGGTTTTTCCTCCCAAGGTGGAGAACCTTACATTTTTCAGTGTTAAACACCATCAGGTTCTCATCCAACCATTTTCTGAGCCTGTCAAGGTCAGCCTGGATCGCCCTCCAGTCCTCAGATGTGGACGCTTTACCCCAGAGTTTGGTATCATCAGTGAACTTGGCCAGTTTGCTTCTGACTCCAATGTTCACATCATTAATGAAAATGTTGAACAATACAGGTCCAAGGACAGAGCCTTGAGGGACCCCACTGGTCACAGGGTACCATGATGATTGACTTCCATCAACTACCACCCTCTGGGTCTGACTACGGAGCCAATTCCCCAGCCAGCGGATCGTGGTGGACCTGAGGCTGCTGTTGGCCAGTTTTGCCAAGAGGTGATCATGGGATACCAGATCGAAGGCTTTTTTGAAGTCAAAATATATGACATCAATCTCTTCTCCCTTGTCCAGGTGATAGGTCACCTGGTTGTAGAAGGAAATGAGATTGGTCAAGCATGACCTACCCTCAACAAACCTATGCTGGGTATCCCTCAGGATATTGCCATCAGCTAGTCCGTCAAGGATGGCCCCTCCAAACTCTTGGTATGTTTCCTCCAAACCCTTGCTGTATTTTATAAAGATTTTACACCCATATTCAGCAATGTGCTTAAATGTATGATAAGCTTTAAGTCTGTGTTCACATTCAATTGACCTGAGTGAGATTTTAGCTATCCATGCTTCAAATTAAATGTACCTAAGTGCTTTCCTGGAACGCTTCAAACTTGATCCCAATCCCCCTGAAGTCAATGAATAAAGTCGCATTGACTTTGCATGGGTTTGGAGCAGACCTTTACTGAACAAGCTTCTCTAATTCAATTTGAATATTAGCCAGAGGGGAATTTTGAATTGCGTAACTAGTAGGTTGCCAACATCAAACAAATATTTTTGAGCAGGAAGTCATCTTTTATGAGCAGAGTGGGCCAGATCCTCATCTGGTTTTTATCAATGTATCTCCATTTTCATGAATATGGCTAGACACATGTAGGCTAGCTAAAGATCTGATCAGTTACTTGTGATATCTCCTAGAATAAATTATACCCCTGAGCTGCCTCAGCTGAGTAATCACTAGGATTCTGGCTGCCTACGTATAAGTATGCACTTCTATCCAAGTTAAATTGGATTCCAAAGCACAGTCTAGGGAGCAGGAATTGCACATGGATTTGTGACGCTTCCTAGAGAACCAAGGGTGGGGATTTCAAAACCACTCAGCACCAGCCCAGCTGTACTCTCACTGAAGCCAATGGTAATACACCCACAGGGTGTATTTTATTAGAGCAATGCTGAGCACTTCTGGAAATCCCACCCTTCTAGTGCAAACACATCTCAAATGATTATGCTTTCCTGTATGCTATATATATAATACACTATTGTGCCCGCCTCTGCTCCACTAGGCGTTCTTGAGCCGCTTTTGCCCAGGCAGTTGACCGGGTTGGCCCCGGTCCTGCAAGAGGACCCCAGAGGGTGCCTCGGATGACGTTGGAAGACCCCCTAAACTCACCTGCCATGACTTTGAATAGATCTTCAGTGGTGGGGGTCCCCTTCGAAGCAGCCTCCAGGGTCGTCATGCCTTCGGTGGGCACTCATGGGGCTCCGACCTCCCCTAAACCCTGGCCAAATGCCACCTTCTGCCGCGGGTCTCCCAGTCTTCTTTCCTACTGGCCCCTCCTCATCTCTTCCCTTGGACTTCCTGTAGCCCCAGCTCAATGGGACCTGGTGGCCTAGGCTGGGCTCCGATATGAGGGCTAAGAGGCCCTTGAAACCTGCCGACCCTATCCTATTCTGACACCCGTGGTGCCACCACATGTAAAAGCGAAACCTCACCACAGTGCCTGCCGGGGAGGTAAACCCACCGGGCAAGCAAGCAAGCCCTGAGGAAGTAGCACCCTAGCTCAAGGAGCCCTACGACTGCCCAGTGCCTCAGAGCCCCCTTGGCGGCCCCCCCTCTGGGGACATTGCCGCAGCCCCCTGAAGTCCGGTAGCCCCAGCCGGCTCCTCCGGCGGCTCCTTCGACAGTTTTCCCCACCGGTACCTCTGGCAGCTCCTTTGCCGGCTCCTTCGCCGGCTTTTCTCCAGGCTCCTGTGCTGGTTCCTTCACAGACTCTCTCACCGGTTCCTCTGCCGGCTTTCTCACCCGCTTTTCTTGCGCGTCTCCCCGCC
>NW_005842127.1:2200793-2221545 GCF_000455745.1 Alligator sinensis | reverse complement strand
TGTCCCCCCTTCGTGCGGGGCCAGCCACTCTCGCTGCCTCAAGCAGTCAGACCCCGCGGGTGCACGCTCCCAACCTCGGGTTTCCCCGCGGGCTTCCTGGTCTTCTGCCTGCCTCCTGTGCCCCCGGGGCTGCGCTTTATTCCCACCAGGTGGCATCTCTTGCTGATGTCACCCGGCCGCAGCTGAATATGAGCACAGCTAATGAATCGCGTGGGCGGTTCTCCGGTGTGCGCTCCTCTGCTACCTCTGGCTCCTGTGAGGGGTAAGTACGGGCTTTCTTCCCCTTTGGTTTTGGCCTGGGGTTTCCCCATAGCCCCGGTGTCCCTGGGACACTATGATATGAGCTTCCTTCTTCTCTTTGTTGTAAGAATAAATTTAATGTAGAGCCTGTCATCTCCTAACTAATGCTCAGAAGTTAGACCATAACTAACTGTCACACCCTCTCAGCCAGAGCACAAACATGGAGAACAGCAAGGATGCAAGAGCTACACGGTGGCTTTCCTATGACAAGGCTGTCAGTTAATTTTGAACATAAAACATTGCTGAGAGTCATTGTGCACAGTGAAGCAGACTCCAAAGGCCAGTTTCTGATCTCTCACACACATCAAAAATACCTCTTGTTCTAGGAGTCACGCCACTGACTCTGGGACTTTATGCTCCACCTACAGAGCAGAGGTTTCCAAACGTGTCTTCATTTTTAGCATCATCAAACCACCTGTCAAGGTTAAAGACTTTACAGATAGCAGGGCATTCTTTAAAGCCTAGGTTATGACTAAACTGATGGATTTTTTTGACCCAAACATTTTTTTTATCATTTGAAAAATGCATTTTTGTTTATATTGTAGTGAAAGAAGTTTATATTGTAGTGAAAGAAGTATAACACCTACACACACTTGGGTTGTGTATGGCAAAGTGTGTGATTCTGGTTGTTGTGTATTGTGGTGTGTGTGTGTGTGTTTCATGTTCGGAGCTTCCGAATCAATTCGGAAAAGATTCAGAAAAGATTCTGAATGAGAGGCTACGGGACCTGAACCTGTTCAGTCTTCACAAGAGAAGGCTGAGGGGGGATCTTGTGACCGTCTATAAACTCACTAGGGGGGACCAGAAGGGTTTGGGGGAGACCTCGTTTCCTCTAGCGCCCCCCGGGATAACAAGGAATAACGGCCACAAGTTGTTGGAGAGTAGGTTTAGATTAGACATCCGTAGGAACTACTTCACAGTTAGGGTGGCTAGGATCTGGAACCAACTTCCAAGGGAAGTGGTGCTGGCTCCTACCCTGGGGGTCTTTAAGAAGCGGCTCGATGCCTACCTGGCTGGGGTCACTTGAGCCAGTTTTCCTCCTGCCCAGGCAGGGGGTCGGACTTGAAGATCTGCAAGGTCCCTTCCGACCCTAGTTCTATGATTCTATGATTCAGTGACTCAGAGATTCAGCCATAGGGTATAATGGGGAATCAATGAAACATCTATCTATAACTTTGTTGTCTTTTGGCTGATTCAGATGAAACTTGCAGGGATGGTAGCCCCTGCTGAGAGCATGCAGCATACCAACGTTTAAGGTGATAGGTACAGGGGTTTCTGGGAAACTGTACCTCAAACTGCTGTCAAGTAAAACTCATATCACATGTGTGTTAAGCCACAGTGGGGTGAAAACTGCAGGGGTGGTAGCTCTTGCTGAGGCCACAAAGCCTGCTATGTTTTGAGGAGATAGGTGCAGGGGTTTGGGGAAAACTGTACCTCAAGCTGCGGACAAGCAAAACTTGTGACACGGGTGACACTGTGTGTGTTAAGGCGCAGCAGGGTGACAACTGCAGCCCTGCTAGCCCCTGCTGAGGCCACGAAGTCTGCCAGCTTTCAAGGAGATAGGTGCAGGGGTTCTGGGGCCCTGCACCTCTAACTGCTGACAGGCAAAAGTCGTGACATGGGTGCTTGTGCAGCATGGAAGTTTTGCAACCTCCATCTGCCCAGCACTGACTCCCCAGCTAGGGTCTGCAAACTATGGGGAGTGGAAAGCCCCCTCTGCTGGGCTTTTTGCCCCCCACAGCCTAGAGAGCTGGCTGGGATCCCTTGGCCCTGGTCCCTGCTTTCACAGAGCTTAGGCAGTAAAGCCTATGCTCCCTAGTCTCTGCCTGTGCCTGTGCCTGTGCCTGTCAGCCTAGCACAGAGCCAAATCCTGCAGGACCATATTGAGGGGTGGGAGGGGGGAATCCCTTCTCTGAACCAAGGTTAGGGCTTGGGGGACCCTGTCAGTGGTGGGAAACCCCCACTGAGGCAGGGGAGATCCAGTCAGCCCCAGACTAGCGGGACTGTTTCCCCTGTGGGGGGAGGGGGGGTGGAGGAGGATAGCAGGAAATTGGGAGGCACTTTTCCCAAAAAACACAGCTGCTAGAAACTACACTGCATTTTGTATGGTAAGAGCAGTCTCTAGTAGGGGTGTGGGAAATGGGCCCTATTTGATTTGGATTCGGCTTGAATCAGGGACAGGGATTTGATTAGTTGATTTGGATCGCTGTCCCTGATTCGATTTGGCCGATTCAGAATCCGAAGATTCGATGCTGATTCAGAGAATCAGCAATTTGTACACAGACACAGCTTTAAATGTTTTTTCTACATACCTTGAGGTACCAGTCATGGCTTATGTAGGCCAGGGTGAGGGTTTAAACCCTTTCCTAATCAGAGGTCCTGCTAGGGTCTTGCTATGCCCCACCTCAGCTCAGGATTATGGAAGGGAAGGGAGGGCTGCTGTATCAGTCCCCGGCTTCTAGCCTGAACCACTACATGTGCCTGAATTTCCTCAGTCCGGAGAGAATGTCTGTCCAGTTTCAAACCAGTTCAGCCTAGCCAGGTTAGACTAACCTGCAAAGATTTGATCAATTCATGCTCAGGCTTTTTAAATGACTATCCCTAGCCCTACTCTGTTACAGGTTTAAACCAGTTTCTGATCACTTAGACTGGTTTATGTGCAACTTCTGTCCCTAGGCTAATTGCCATTGATCACTCCTATCTCTGCTATTTCTAAATCTTCTAAACTCTAGCATGTGGCTCTCAAGAATGTAGCTTTCTGTTTGACTTCTAAATATTTTTGTTTGTTAGGTATAATGATCAGACTTTCATTTATTTTATATCTTGTGGGTATTTTGTTTTTGTCTCAGACTAATAGTTCAAAGACTATCTTTTTGGAAGAAGTCTTGTAAGGCCAATTACTCTTTACCCCATGTTCAATTTTACTAGTTTTGCTCCTTTCTTGTTGTGCAAAGCAGGCAAAAAGTAGTTTCTAGGGTGTTGTTCCTGTAGTATAGGGGGACATATCACAGAGAGGGACATAGGCAGGGTGTCTGACCCTTAATATTCGCTGGAGTTTATGCAGACAAGTTTAATTGAGAGAAGTCCTGCTAATGGCTCAACACCTAGTCACCTGCAGAATCAGTTAGAATCACCTTTTAGTCCTTCCAGCTGGGCTGGAGTGTAGCTCTGTCACAACCGAGCTGAATGTTGTCTCAGACCAAAGGTCCTGCTACAAATCCTACATGGAAAATATTTATTCTTAATATCTCTTAGAAAGCTGCTACCATTGCAGATTTTGCACACAGATCTTTCTCCACACACTTCTGTTACCCATTCTGTTGTGAAAAGAATCTAAGCAGAAAGGAAGAAAAACCGCAAGAAACTACAAGTTACTTTTTTAAGCAGATGTGTTTCTGAAGCCAGCTTGTTATAGAGGAAGGAAGCTCAACCTCTGACCTGCAGAGCTGTCATCTGACCTGCAGGGTTCCCCACCAGTCTGGACATTTGGCAGCAGGAGAGCGGTGGGAGCATGAATTGCTGCTCACTTGCCGCCAAATTTCTGGAAATGTGGGGAGTCCTCAGGCCAGATAATGTGGCCCTGCACCAGATTGTGCCAGTGCGCAGATCGATCCAGGTATATGGGGTCTGGCTGGCATGTGACCAGATCCAGGCACACTGGGTTGGGTCCATGGACCAGCCCCACGTGCTGACCCCATGCCACTCATTTGGTCTGTTTGGCCAAAGGGTTGGATGTCACTGTTTTAGAGCCACACTAAGTGGTTATTTTCCTGTGTGCAGTACATAGATGCACATATGGTAGTCAGGGGCTTTCTTCCCCTCCCTCCCCCATAGATATGGAGTTTCAGTGACTTTTGGTACTACATTTGGTTGTTGATGGGGTTTCTGAGATTATATAGTATCTATGACTGGAATCTAAAAAGATTGTCCACTCAACAATAACAGCATCTGCACCATGCCTTGGTGACAGGAACAAACAGCACCTCTGCTTAGAAAGAGCTCATAATGTCTGCCCAAATATTAGCTCTCTAAACACAGAAAGATTTCCTTTAGGAGTCACAAGTTCAGGAGATGAAGCCCATACATATGAAGCATTTTTAAAATTGCCTTTAAAATGCCTCCAACTCTTCCTGCTATGCATTGATGCATGGCTATTGCAAGAATCCTGGCTGGAATGAAGAGACTGTATCTCTCTGACTGGGCCCACTGTGAATACTACTGGCTTTGGTATCTGACAGAGCATGTGCCAGTAGATTCCAGTAGCAGCTGCTGGAATCCACTGGCATGCCAAGATGTCAGATGCTTAAACCATTTGTTTCTATGGTGGGCTCATCCACTTCAAAGAGCTGTAACGCCAGGAGACAAACTTTTGATTTAAAAGGACAAAATTGAGGGAGAGGCTGGGGGGGAGGAAAGAAAACAAAACAGAGAGCTGAAAAATTTAGGATTTATTTATGTAGTTTCTTTTAGAAGTATAAAGCCTAAAAGGCAGCCTGTTTTAAGTCCATTCCCAAAACATCTGAGGAACAGTTGAAACACTAAAGGCGGGATATGGTGAAAGGAAGGAGAGATATAAATAGAAAGGAAAATGGTGTGACTGAAAAAGAAAGGGCAAACCAAAAAAAGAAAATGAGCCATTTCAAACCAAGCCATCTCCTAACCACAAGAACCTGGATCTTGTATCTAAGTACACTCTGTAATTTACTATGGCTTCTATTGTCTAGCACAGTCACTGTACAAGGCTGAATTTGTTTTTAGGTCTGTATTTCTGTGCAAATCATGTCATGCTGCAAAATTTAGCATGCTCCCCACTTCCAACCCACCCTGAGTTTAGGTATTCTTGGCTACATATTTTTTGGATACAAATTCAAGAATCAGTATCATTTGCACCAAGAGTTGTCCTTCTTATACTGCTTTAGATATCATTGAATTGTTTTGGAAATATGAATGTTTGCCTCTCTCAATAGCTGTTTGCTGGGTGACTACCACACTTCTTTCCTTGGATAAATTGTCATTGGGTCTGTTCAAATGCCAGCAAGCTATTTTGCTGTCTAGGAATGTTTATAGTGATATCCAAACAAATGTATATGTTGTTTTTGAGCAAAGTCTTTGTTTGTGATGGGATTCATTTGCATTGTGGCTTTTGTTCCCCACTATTCATGCAGCAATTTAGATTACTCTAATATTAACTTGGTAAAATAATCATATCATTGTTATAAAACCTAGAGACCAACCTAATCAAGAACTCGTTGTGTATGGTGTTGTAAAAACAAGTTGTAAATTACAGTCCCTGATTCAAGGAATGTTCAACAGGTGATCAAACAACTCAGCTATGTCATCTCTCCTAGACCTGCCCCCTGTCCGTTTTAGCATCAGCTGTTGCCTGGAGGTTGATTGCTTGCAGCACATGGTGTGTATTGCCCGATGTAGTCCTTTGAATAAATACCATTTTAAATCTAGCTCTTCACAAATCAACTGACTTCTGTGGAGCTGCTTGTTCACTTGGAGATGCATTTTCCAGTGGTGAATTTCATCCTCCATCTCTTGTAATACTCTGCAATCAAGCGAGCCTCCCACTTGATTCACTGTGGTAGTCATTTTGTGGGAAGGGACCTTACAAGATGAGACTTATAAGTCAGGGGCAGGCAATTACTTTGGGCGGAGGGTCACTTACCGAGTTTTGGCAAGCTGTTGAGGGCCACCTGGGTAGCCCCACCTCTTTATAGGTGCCCCACCTCCTGGTCGCCATCTTGGGACTGGAAGTCCCGCCCCTAACCTTTGACCTTTTCCACTGGAAGTCCTTTCCCTTGCCACTGGAAGTACTCCTTTGGGGAAGAGGGTTTGCCATCTTAGGGGAAAAAAACAAATTACATACTAAAAATCAAACACCCATAAGAATATATTTTAATTAAATTAAAACATATATATTTTTGTTCTGATTTATGTGCATTTGTGCTGTATATGCAGAAGTGATTGCATATGGGGGTTTGTGGAGTTGTGTGGCATGGGGCCTGCATCAATGTCCTAGGGCCACCAGTGCTGGTGGGGCCCAGAGCATGACAGTAGGAGCCGAGCAGGGCTGCACCAGCAGGGAGAGGGGGGAGCTGACCTGGCTCCATGGAGCCCCTGCCACCCAGTCCCCATGCTCCTACCACCCTGATCTGGGCTCCTCCGGCACTGGCGCCGGGACACTGGCGTGGGCCCCATGCTCCCTCTGGGCTTCTGCTGGCTCCCACGTGCCCACTCACTCCCTGTGCCCCTGCCCCAGCTCCACGGTGCAGGCAGGGACTAGCACGCAGCCACGACCCTGTGTGCCCCATGCTGCCCGTCTGGGCTGAGCAGCAGCAGCGGGGAACGAACTGGTGGTCAGTGCGAGGGAAAAGCAGCTGCTCCTCCTCGGGGCTGGCGCTTTCTGCTGCAGCTGCTCGCAGCCTGCACGGGACTGTCTTACATCTCTACTGTGTCAACGCTGCCCTGTGGGGCAGTGGTGGCAACAGAGAGCAGGCACAGGCAGCACCACATGAGCTGCAGCAGGAAGCACTGGCCATGGGGAGGCAGAGCAGCCGCTTTCCCCACGCGCTGAGCACCACTTCATTCCTCGCCACCACTGCTAGCCTGGGCCCCACGCCAGCTCTGGGCTCGCCCATTGGGGTTGTGTGGCAGCGGCAGCAGCAGCTGGGCAGAAATTGCTGCTCAACATGGAGGAAAGCGGGTTCGCTGCTGCTCGGCAGTGTTTGCTGCGGCTGCCTGCCTGGAGCCCACGCCACACTAGGCTGTGGTGTGGCTGCTTCACCGCTGCCTTTGTGCTGCCCTGTGGCTGCTCCATATGGCCATTGCTGCCTTGCTGTGTGCATTTGAAAAGTGTATTTGAAAAGTTTATCCAAGGTGACTACTGTTTGCAAAAATGAATGAAAGCTGAGCTTTTCCTTGCCTGCATGCATGATCCCAAAATCATTGCCTGTAGCTGGATCAAATATTATCATTAGATCTAATCATCTCACCATATAAAAAATTGGAAGACCCAACTCACAAGTACAAAAGCACAAATGTGAAATATATGGAAAGTCAGAAGAAAACTAAAATGGTAATGGTAAATGGTTACAATGTAACTAAAATGGTTACAATGGTAAAATGGTAATGTGCTGTCTCCGGTTCCCAAAGTTTTCCTAATGTATCTCAAGACAATGGAATCTTCTGCAAATCTATCAGAACTTCTTTGGTCTTTAAACCACCTTCACAATGTTAGAGCCACCATGAAAAACCAAAGGCTGGAGCATTTCAGTGGGCTTTGGAGAAGACACTTAGAGAGTAAAAATACAAGGAATGACACAGCAGTGACACTGTCTAATAATCAGATGAGTAAAGATTAACTGTCTGATGCAGTAGAGTGTAGGCTGAGTTGTCTGTCCCCTATGCAGGTAACTTGTTGGGGTAGAGAATGTCAGGGATTCTTTTTGCACCCATGTGGTGTGTGAAAGCACACACACCAGGAGCACAGAGAAGTGTGTTATCCCTTCTCCCCCACTTCATATATATCTATAAGCAACACACAAGCTGACTAAGTATGTTTGGGGCTTTGGTCTTTTTTTCTGTCCAAGTTAAGAGTTTGTCTTAAAGTATAGCAAAAAGTTTCCACTGTGAAAAATCTGTAAATAGAGGAGGATTTGCCCATGTTTGCTTTACAGAGGACAGTGACTGATTTGTGTTGTTCAATGGTGCCTAAGGCATAACCAGCACTAGTACATGTAAACAGACAGGAGAAGTAAACAATGGAATTTACAAAATTGTGTAAATATTTGTAAATAAGTCATTAGGAGGTCCATTTGCTAGAGACTGCAAATGATATGAGGATGTGTATCATGACAGTGGACATCAACATCGGTTTAAGACCATTTGCGCGATGGGACACCACAACATCTAGCTTTTTCATGTAATGCAAGCATCCAAGAAATAAACACCACATCTCATATAAATAATAGTAGGCCAGATGAATGGAGTAAATATGACCTTTTGAATGTAAAAAAAGGTGCAAGTTCTAATTCTCTACAGCAACCTCATGTTTAATTTAATCTTAAATTGTGCTGCCTGAACTGAGATGGCAGAAGACATCAGCTGTGAGATTTACATTGGTCTCTCATTTTAAACAGTTAGGTCCTGCTTTCCAGCCTATTCTTTTGTCTGAAAGAGACATTGGCACTGGGGGGAAAGTATCCCCTCCTCAGCCCTCCTTTGGGTTCTAATAATATGGTGTGGAGCTAGGATTCCAAGTGCAGCTAGGATTAATCTGAAATCTTGATCAGGATTTTAATCCTTTTATGCTTCTGGGAGGATTCAGATCCAATGTTGTTTGCTTAGTAAAGAGTAGGGCCTGTTAAGTTCAGTTCAGGGTCTGAACTTGCCCAAGATATATTACTGTTTTGATAAGGAGTTTCAGTTCTAATGGTAGGGAATGTGCTGCATTTGCTCTCTTCAAACTAGGCATGCCAACTAAAGCTTCTCACATAACCAGCTAGCATATACAAAACAGCATAGAACAAAATATTCTTGCCAAAAAATCACTACCTGTCTGCTCCTTCACTCTCCCGGTCCACTGCTCCACTACCACCGCTGAACTTGCATCAATATCTAGCCCTTTAAAAGGCTGCAGCAATTTAGTAGTAGGCATCTGTCTCACAAGACAATAGAATTACGCCAAGTGAGATATCAGATAGTTGAACATAATCCTCGCTTGAAAGATAAACTGCAGTGACCTCTCCAGGGTGCAAAAGCCTTGGCAGTGTATATAGAGACACTGAACTGCCCACACACCAGTGTCCCCTCTCTGCCTTACTGGTTTAATCCAAAAGAAAGGCAGGTGCCAGTATGTTTGGAACTGGCTTGGCTGTAGGAGCTAGTGATCCAGCAATTTAGCATGTGGCAAAGTCATGTGCTTCAGACCCAACTACCTGTACTTATCCATAGGTGATATGAGTTTGCTACATCTCTACCACACACTAATTTCTTTCATTCTGTAATCTTTTCTTCTTGTGCCATATGTCCCATAAGTGATGAAGCACTGCCCTGGTGATCAGTGCATCAAAATCTTTGTGGCTAATTGTTCCAGTCATTTGGGTTGAAAATAACTGTACTTTAAAGTGTTCCTTGGTCAAATGCCAGCAACCTGGGCAAGAATGTACTTGTATTCAAGTCAATTATAATTAATTACTAGCACTTGTATAATAATAACAATAGCTTGTGTGGATTTGATTATTTTGTTGAATGAAACCCAAGTAAAGCTTCCAAATGTCTATCAAGACAAGAATGCCTTGCAGCGAGCTTGTGCATTATACACTTGAATAAGTTGTTGTTTTACACAAGATATGTTTATGACTTTACTACTAATTCCCTTTCCCAAATTAGCTGAAACTCACTTTCAAGACAAACTTCAAATTAGGACACGATATACACTTGTATGGAAAAAAATAGCTGATTGACTTTTTTTCTGCAAGTAGCTGCAGGTCACATGCAAATCTTTCTCTGGAGCCCAGTTTTAAGACAATGAGCAAATTGCACTTATTTCACCAAAAAAATTAAGTCATTAATGGGACTGAATGAAAATAGTTTAATCTTGAAAAGCAAAATGTAATATTGCTATGCTGTCAGATCAGTCAGTCAAAGAAGAGTCATGTTAATTAATCAACTCAAGCTTATTCTCTATAGGGATGCACTTTCTGTTTTAGTATGTACCGTATGTTAAACCTCTTCTATCACTGTGCAAAGGTGGGATATGTTATGCAATATAATGTGATATTTCATGTGCATCCTCATACATGGTTACTGAATATGTTCATCTTTGGGGGGCATTCAGGAGAACTTGGAAATTAAATGGCAAACATGCTTGGTTTGACTACAGTGCTTTTAGGAAATCTCTCACCTATTTGCAAGACCATACAAGTCTTTGTATTTAAGAGGTGTGAAGACAAGCCTGTTTGCCACCTTGGCCTCCTCCTCTGTCCCTTTTCAGTATATGCTAAATGCAATTACTTCTATTCTATTCAACAGCTTTTTTCATTCTATAGGGGTCATTCTTTTTCCCAGGCAGACAGTGAGAAGTTTGCCATTATTTCCAGGGTGGGGGAGAGCTGGCCCTAAGTTGCATTTAGACTTGTGATATTTGTTAAGGCTTATAGGAAGTGGGAGTTAATGTAAAAGTTAAGTATGTACCAAATCTAATCTTTTATAAGCTTTGATTTCACCTCATCCTGAAGAAAGGTGTGTGCGCCGAAAGCTTGCAAAGAAAGGAATTTTTTTCCTACTATTTAGTTGGTCTAATAAAAGATAAAATCGCCTCTGATCCAAGAGCTTCAATTTATGATTATTTCAATTTACTATTATTTCAGTTTCAATTTATTGTTCAGGATTCTGGCTAAAAGCTGTGCTCCCGAAGACAACATGACAGACATACAACCATAATATAAATTTAAACAAAAATAACAGAAATATAAATATAATAATAAAATAGGGCCAACCATTATAAAAGCATTATTCCTACTCCTAGAATTAACATAATCAAGTACAAATATGATGATAATATGATGAATCTATAAAAATGTTGTGCATAGGTCCACAATCAACACAGTAAAAAACAAATATAGTAATAAAGTTTATCGGTCATATCAACAGTAAAGGATGTTTAGCTTTGATCCCTTCAGCCTTGTAAGCAAAAACTGCAAGATGGTTTTAAATATGGATGTTTGATGGAGGAGTCATATTAATTTCTCTGTATTTGAGAAGTATGTCAATCTCTGCAAGAACAGTGATAAATACGTTCTCCTTATGTTGTTAAAGAAAAGACATTTTAAGACGTAATGAATAGTGTCTTCCAAAACTCCTAGATGGGCTGGGCAGCATCTTTTGCCCTTGGAATGGAAAGTCTGCCTCCAGCCAAAACAGCTGTGGGCATCTATTCGGTCCTGAGTCTAGTCAAAGAGGTTTGTAATTTATTGTTGAGATCCAGCTGTAAATACTTTTCTTTCCCCCAATCTAATTTCCAAAGAATATATAGAGGGGCGATGCAAGTAGCCCTGGCCACTGCAAAATCATTCTGCCTGGCAATATCTTGGAACCTCTGGAAAACCCGGACCTTTTCTGTAGGGGAGAAGAGTCTTTCATTGTCTTTGATATAATGCCCCATCCTGCAAAATGCAAAAGTGCATGAAAGAAAAGCTAGCCAGGGAGATTGAAGAGAAGGTGGATTATTGATGTCTTCTATATAGCACAATTTGAGCAAGTGAGACGGAGCAAGAGGCAGGATTTTAAACCAGAATCCCGCTATTCTAATAATAGTATTAGTTAATATGGAATCTAATCCTCTCTCTAATCTCAAGAAGGATGCAGGAGTTGAAGGAGGAAGACACAGAAGAGCCCTGAGAAACTTATTCTTAGGTATGCCTGCATCATTACTAGTGGCATAATCCCATACTTCAGCACCATACAGGATATGAGATGCAACTTTGGCTTTATATGCTAATACGGGAGCTTGGATTGATCAGCCTGCTGTGGCCTCAAAGTTTCTTTATAGCCACTGACAAATGGACTGCCTTAGTTTTAACTGACTCAATGTGGTGTTTCCATGATCGAAAAGCTGTAAACATCACACCCAAGTACCTATAGTTTTTAACAACTTTGAGTTTGATTCCCCCCATGTTCCATGGGTATTTCATCGAACGGCTTCCCCCAAAACATTATTTTAGATTTATCATAATTTATCTTGAAGTTATTTTGTCCACAAAGATGCTCAAAAGTTGTAATTGCTCTCTGTAATCCAATGGGGGTTCTTGACAGTATGACGGTGTCATCTGCTTATATTAAAATAGGGATCAGGGTTGCTAGTAATTTTGGGGGATAAAAAATGAGTATCCTGCATGCTTCTGATATGTCATTCATATAAAAGTTAAATAGCCAGGGGGGCCAAAATACATCCTTGTATAACCCCTTTTAGCGTCTGAATTTTCTGTGTAAGCTCGCCCCTCAGGCCCCACCTAACTTGAGTTTATGTATCTTTATGATATTCTATTAGCAGATGCAAAAGAGAAGGGTCAGTGCCATAATTTAACAATTTCTCCCTAAGTTTACTTCTATCTATACTGTCAAAAGCTCTTGACAGATCAACCTACAATGCTGATTTGTGCATTTGCGTATATTTATGTCTCAAAAACTGAAGGATGAATATGTTACCAATTAGTAAACTGCCCATCATGAATGATGGGGGGTGGGGTGGGGATGGAGCGCCGCCACCATGTCCAGCCCTGCTACCAGGGGCCCATCTCTGCTGCAGCTATGGGTGTCCTGGATGCTCTGGCTTCTGTTATTGCTACTGGTACTGCTGCCAGTGCTCCAGCCCTCATTGCTGCTGTTATGGGTGCTGCCAACTTTCTTCCTATCGACAGCCCCCTGCTACTTCTGGTGGAGCCGGTGCTTTAGCTGTTCTGGCCCTCGTTGCCATTGCCCACTCTCTCCCTCTTTCCCAGAGGCTGCAGCTGCTCCAGTCCCACTGTGGAGCCCCTCACCCTGGGCGCTGGGTGTGGCCAGTAGGAGAGCCTGGGCACGCTGCTCCCACCTCAGGCACTGCTCCTGCTCCTCCCAGCTCTGAGCTGCCCTTCAGTGCCAGCCTCCCTGCTCCGGCTCACCTCTCTGGCACTTCCTGCTGTTCCTAGCAATCCTCTCTCTCCAGCCAGTCATGCATTCAAGGATGTATAAGTCTCTGCCTCAACCCTTACCCTTGACTAGAATGGCTGCAGAGAATGCTACTTGAGTCTGAAGTCCTCTTCAGGAAAATTACCTAATCCACAAAATTCATTCACCTCCAAGGATCAGCACCCGGACGTTTGTAGCATGTTGCATAGTGGAGCCCTGGTTTCAGCAGGGGTCTTTGCACACACCTCCAAGGTGTTCGGTGAGCAGCAGCTCAGCCAGGTATTGTTGTTATGGCTGCCAGCAGCAGACTGATCCAAGAGCTTCGTGTGTCTCTTTTTTTCCCAGACCAACAGAGCTATAAAATTGACCCCTACCGAATCAAATAATTCTTAGAGAAACCAGCAAGGCAGCACCTGTTGGCACTTAATGTATTCTTCATTGTGCCCCATCACAATGCTGCATGTGTAGAAACAAAATGAAAGCAGTGAGCCCCCCCTGCACGCTCCCCAGTGGACCCAGAAGTGGGCTGTAAGTGCTTCTGGTCCACTTCCAGGGCTGCTGCCAAGCATGCTGGGGAGCCCCCCGCACTTCTGTGGGACATTGCATCTGCCCCAGAACCACGGCATTCAGAGACCCTGCTACCTAGAGGTATGTAGAAAATCATTTAAAGCTGTGTCTATGTTTGAATCGCCAGATCTGACCGAATCTCTCCAAATTGATTAGGAGAGATTAAAGGGTCCTCTAATTGGATTCGGATTCAGAGATTCGGCCACTGAGTTGGGTTGACTCTCTGCCGAATCAAATCAGGGACTGAAGCTTTGCACAGCTCTAGTATACGGACATGGATTGCTTACAGGTAAGTTACATAAGTTGATGTTACCCACTCAGTGCTTGAAGCTACGTTCAAAGAGAAGAAATACATATGCAGGTCTCTGATGCTATTGAATCCAGAATTTATCATCTCAAGATCAGTAGCCACATCCAGTAGTTTCCATGTGGGAATCCCACAGACCACTTAGAACAATGGGCTTGACATATGGCCTTGAAATAACTAAACAGGCCCCATTTTAATGGGAGTCTGACTGTATCTGATCTTTAGTTATGTCACTTGATAGCTTGAAGTAATGCAAATTGATCTGTTTAAATCAATGCCATTTCTGAATGCATTATATTATTATGACACACAGAAGGCAACCCATTATGCTGCTCCTGTTGATTTTTCATCAGGGCTGCATACTATCATAGTGGCTTGTATTAAGTGAGCTTTTCTGCCTTTGGCATGAGATCTGGTAAATGGTATACAATTTAAGGAGATCAAAAGGATTGCCTGTCATTGGACTGTCCCAGAGGGCCATTAAGTTTCACTGGAATGCTGACACATTTCAACCTACCCCTCATAGTCCCTTGCACTGCTCACTTGAAACCTTTTCTGAATCTGACACACATTAATTCACGGGAAAAGACATTTATTTCTGTTGGAAGGCCATCTCTTCATAGCATCCAAATTTTCAGACCAGACACAGAAGGGATGATGTAGTCCAGTCACAGGAAATATCTTTTAAAATGTTCCTTCCCCCAGGACAGGATGAAAAATTGCTTCCTTTTTCTTATGCCCTTGTCAACTAGAGGCCAAGGAGAAAGTCCAATAAAATAAGAGGTTTAAACCTATTCATGTTTTACCTGTATTTACCACACTTCTCATGTTCAAGTTTGATTTGGACCACATGATAGATCTTAGTTAATAGCTTTGTTAGAGAGTTGCCTATATTGGCAAGAAAATTAAAACTTTTGCCTAGTCAGGGTTTTCATCACCTAGAATTTTCGACAAAAAAATATACATTTAAAAATTGTTTCCCTCCATCACTGAATTGCAGCTATATCTATATGTCAATTCCCTGCAACTAGAAGTGGTTGAAAATCTCCCAACAAACTCTTTTGCCAGTTGAAAACACTGTTCTGTAAAATCTGAAACTTTCTATGAGAATCGTAAAGTTGTCAGGAATCTCAATGATCATCCAGTCTGATTCCCTATTTAAGTCAGCATAAAAATGAGAATAATTTAGGAAATTACAGCGTTCCCCAATAAATCAGAAGGTCCACTTATGCATGGCTCTAACCCATTATTTGTTGTTTAGTGTGCGAGAGATATTCCTGTGTCACTGCAGCAGATAGAAGTCTGTTTCAGGCTCCGCTTTTAGAACTTAGGGCACTGCTTCTCAAAGGTACTGAGGGACTTTGTGGCCTTCGACCATTGTCCTTAGCTCAAGCTGTATAGCCCTGAACTCTTTGTTCAGAAGGTTCTTATTTTTATCCCTGATTAAATATACCCTGGGAAGGCATCAGCAGCTGTCGAAAGGTATGGAAGTGTCTACATGCTCAGTAAAGGTGGGTTAATTCTGGCAGTTCTGCTGCTGCAGAGGAGGTTTGGGTGTGGATGGACTCCAAGTTCTGCCTATAAACCTTTTTAGTATAGACTAGGCCTCAGACATCCCTTTAGGCTGGAAGACTCATGCTCTTCTAAAACATGGCTGGAAGTGGTTGCAGTTTGCCTTTTATGTAGTAGTGCAGTATTAGTTTGAGAATTTGCTTAGAAAACATCTTTTTGGCCCTCTGCAGGCTGAGGGCCCTCATAAACTATGCCCCTCTAGTCAGGGGAGTGTCATAGTAATCAAACTGAGCTAAGTTGGGTAGGAGTAATGTTCTCATTGAAGCTGGGCACATCTACACATGCAATTAATGGACATATCCAGACAAGTGTGGTTATGTGGTACGTAGCGCCACAAACACATTTGCAGGGCCACATACTGCACAGTCCAGTGTTCTCCACGCTGCAAGGGCATGTTGCCTGACAGTGCACTGTGCTGGGTTTTTTTCCTGTGGGTTTTTTTGACCATACCCAGGGGTCCAAAAAACAAAAAAAACCCGCAGAAAAAAAATAATTGGTGCAGCACACACTTGGGTTTAATTTGCACTTAGGACTATGGCACCAAAACCTTCCTCAATTCTATCCTGGATCTAGATATAATCAGTCTCAATTGTACAATGTGCAAAGCTCTTAGCTTCATTGCTGTTTGGGTTGCCTAACTCTTCCATTATAAGGCCCTATTTTCAGTTGCTTGTAACTTGGGTAGAAAGGAACTGGGATGAAGTTTTCCATGCACTGGTATGTTTCACACTGGACTTTTCTGAAAGCTTCAGCAAAAATGGTCTAGCCATTTATGAGAGGAGGAACAAGATAAATTACAGGCTCATGGAAGTTCATTCATTTCTGAGACGTCCCAAAGCCATTGTGCTTTGGAACAAGGCTGTCTAACTAGCAGGCCACATGCCACATCCAGCCCACAAGGGGTTACAATGCAATCCCCCCCCCTTCCCTTATCATTTCTGTTGCTGCTTCCCTGCAGCAAGGATTATTCAGGATCTCCCTCCCTCTTCTGCTTCTTGCTCCCCATGCTGGATCTGGGACAGAAGTTCAATAAACCGATTTAACCTAAATCAGTAAGTCTGATAGTACATCCACCCAGGTTTATCTTAAATCAGTTTCCAGCATTTTGAAAGCGGTGTATGCACACTAAACTTCTGTTCTGTTACAGGATTAAACCAGTTTGCGATCCCAGGCCCTGGAGACAGGGCAGGGTAGGGCAGCATGTGTGGCAGGGGAAGATTTAAGCTGCCTGCACAACAGGGCAGGGGCTGGTTTGCCTATGCTGCATGCATGGCCAGGAGGGAGCCTGTGGTGCTTGTGCAGTGGAGGGGAGGGGAGCTGTGGTGGGGAGAGAGCCCACGCAACTGGGGGCTGGGGTTGGAATGCCAGGGGGCCCCTGCACGGTTCTGTGGTCTGGGGGCTTATGGTTTGTGGGATGTGCAACCCCCCATCGTCCAGAAGCTGAACAGACCCACTCTGGAAAAACAAGCTTGAAACTGGATAAAGGGCAGTGCCCTCATGGTAGGAAATGTGTTTGCTATGTTGTGGGAGGTGCCTGTGGAACAGGATACAAATCTCAGTTTCCACCCAGTTAGCAGAGACTTGGTAGCATGTGGCAGCTGAATTACCTAAGATGCAACTTGTACTGTGTGCGCTATGGTCCAAGGCTGTGAAGTTTTAACAGGACTTTTGCTGCAGTTACTGCTCCTAGTTGCTCTGGCACCAGTGCAGGAGCTGAAAATAGGGCAACTGAGTGCTGCTTTTAGTGAGTCCCAGGCAGTGCAGAGAAGCTGTGACGGACTCAAATGCAGAGGCTTCAAACAAATGGACACAGGTCAGCAGTGTAGGGGGGATGGATTTAGATACAGGAGAAGCGAGAGAGAGTTAAGATCAGAGTAGCCCTTATGCTAAGGAGCGCTGACTTCTCTGAGAACTGACCAAATGAGGGGTCAATAACCTACAGCCCATGGGCTGGATCCAGCCCACAAAGATTTTTATCTCCATGGAGATCCACTCCTGGGCTCCAGCCTGTCTGATTGTATTGCCGCGGAAGGAGACAGAAGGTTGCTGAGCTCTGGTTCCAGCTTGTCAGGACCAACAGATGATTCTTAAAAAATTACAAGAGTCTGAGAAGCTGAGTAGGACTGTGGTAGTATCCTGCTTCCCCCCCTTCCCCCGCAAACTCCTTTTTGCCTGTCTGCACTGGCTGCTTGGCCCCATCTCTCTCCCCCTCCTCCCCCACCTTGTCTTCTGTATTCTATTTTCTCTTGCCTTATACCCTGCTTTCTGCATGTCTTCACAGCTACAGCTCAGAAAAGCTTGTGCTCTCTCTCTATTTTGGTTAGACTATAAGGTGCAAAACTCCCCTGCCTTCTTCCTGGGTATATAGCTTTGGCCAGAAGCAGCTGAGCCCCTCAGTCCTTGGCTGCTTTGAGGAGGAGGCAGAGCAGGATGATGGTTTCCCAGAGGTAATAAGGAGCACAGCTAAACTGCTCCCCACAACCAGGAATGCTCCAAGTACTTATGGTCTCAGACAACTGGGTCCTCCTATTTTGACTCAAAACGCTCCTAGAGTGAGATGGTACTTCTACTGTAGCCCTGTGTTAGGGCTGTGTGAAACAGCATCGTTTTGTTTCGACCTCTGTTTCAGTGTTTCGATGGGACAGTGTTTCATTTCGAGTTTCAAAGCCCTTTTTTTCGTCGGTTTCGCTGTTTCAAGCTCAAAATGACTCAAAACAGCATTGAAACAAAACATCCGGAGAAATTTTGCACAGCCCTACTAGCTGTGCTGCTAGTGGATTGGTAATTTTCTATCCCATGCCTGTGTCTTATTTCTATAAAGTCTTGTGTAACAGCTGTATCTGTAAGACAAGACGCTTTCCAATGTGCAGGGTGGCTGTGCATTGTTACCGGCAGAAGAATGCAAAGGGGAGATCCCCCATCTGGGATCTCTTACTTTTCACTATCCTCATCTCTAAGCCAATTGTTGCTTGCTTTGGCTACCTAGCTGCCTAAGCTTGTAAGGAGTAAAGGCATGATTTCTTCTCAGCTTAACAAGTAGACACAGGGTTTGTAAGGATAGTACTTTAGTCAGCATCCAATAAATAGAGCTTCTCACAGTGGGGGATAGAGAGACAGAAGATGGGTGAGGAGGATAAAACTAAAACAAGAGATGTACCTATATGGGACCAAGATGTACCCATGTCCATATCCACAGAACTCACTGTAAACAGTTTGTTTTGACTTCCCTTCCCAAGATTTTCACACCTCACTAAACTCATTACCTTGTTTCTGTGAGCAACCTTGAAAGTGACTGGACCTAGTCAGTTCATGGCCCCTTTAGAAGTCTTGGAATTGAAACCTGAGTTACTTATATCAATTCTGCAATTAAGCAGAGCAGAAGCAGCAATAGATCCTGTTTTGGCTACTGGAACAAGGGGAAGTCCACTTCACATAGAGAGGGGTAGAATCCACGAAGAAGGTAATGAGACAAATGATAATAATGATGCTTCTTTAGACAACTGCATTGTTGTTGATTACATTCAGCCATCAGCTGACAGAACACCAGAACTTGCCGAGAAGTCCTCTGACTTTACATCCTCACTTTTGAGGAGTCAGTCACTGTGGAGGAAGAAACCACAGCCTATCCACTTTCATCACTCAACTGTATGTAAAGATAATAAACGGTATCTGTAAAAGTAGAATATCATCCTTAAATATGAGAACAGAGACAGAAAACAGCAAGAAGGATAAGACTAAAATAAGAGATGTGTCTACCTGGGACTCATTACAAGGTTCCTCTACCAGGAACTCTCTCTTTGTAGCCACAGATCAGCCAGAAAGAGGAGGTTAGGGAATTCTGAGTCATATTCACATAACATTGTCAGAGCAGAGACAGTCCGAGGCATAGACCCAAGTGGAAACATCATAACAAGGACAAACCAGGCTATCAAAGAGCAAAGACGGTAGCAGGAATAGAAACAAAAGAAACAGAAGATCAACAATTTGACACTTAAGTTTATCCAGAAAAAGCCTGACTTCATCTCTAAAAAGTTTCTCATGTATTGAATCAAGCTGATAGACGTCCTCTCTTGACAGGAAGGTTACAAGAAAAGGCTTGACCAATTCTTATGTCAGTTTTTTTTTTTAATAGCCATTGCTCAATAAATTAAAATAATACCACAGAAAGTAAAATGCATACCAGTAGCACTACTGCTAAAGAGATCAATAATCTTACTTTCTTGCCTTGTTTCTGGCAAGGGGCAGTTCTTCCTCTTCCCATTCTCAAGCTAGGAAAACCCTAGGGATGGCTTCCAAGGTTGGTTTTCACATCCAAACTGAGTTAGCTAAATTAGATGTCACATGATACTTGGCTCTTAATTGGATACAGACTACTACTAATCTCTACCTGCTCTTGTAAAAAGGAACAACAAACAATCTGAGGGTATAATTCAATTTTCTAGAACACCAGAGCTAGGGACTGAAGTTACACATAAACCAGTTTAAGTGATCAGAAACTGGTTTAAACCTGCAAAAGAACAGAAATTCAGTGCACGTAAACTGCTTTCAAAGTGACCAAAACTGGTTTAAGATAAACCTGGTTGGATGTAGTATCAGACTTAACTGATTTAGGTCAAACTGGTTTATGGAACTTTCGTCCCAGATCACTTCCCCGTTCAAGTAAACTCACCATCCCCCAATATCCCAAGATGCTTTGCAGCCCTGGACTATGATGCCTGCTCCAGTGTAGCAGGGACTGCCTCACCCCTCTGCTCCTTAGCCTGCTTCCTGCCTGCATCTATCAACCCAACGGGCAGCCCCTGGCAGCCCTCTCCTCTCCCCCTTCCCAGCTGCTGATTGCTTCAGCGGCTGCCACAAGAGAGGGAGAGAGAGAGAAGTCCTCTAGGCTGGGTGCCTGCCCATGCAGCTACATGGGTGCACCGAGGAACCCTTGCCTTGGTGGGGGCTTCTTCCCACCCCAGCCTAGGTTCCCCTAGCCCTTCCCCTCCAGAAGGGCAGAGCTGTTTGCCTCAGCCACTGCGAGTCTCAGGCAGCTTCAGGGACCAGAGGAAAATTCTCCTGCTCCTCCACAGCCAGTTTTGTCTTCGGTGCTGCAAGTCTGAGGCAAAACTAATGCAGGGGAGCAGAGGGAAGTCCCTCCCCTCCCTGAGCTATCCCTGACAGCCCAGCAGGTAAGGCAAGGGAGTGGGGTTGGGGAGAATTCCCCTCAGCTCCCTGGGGCTGCCCTGGGGTGGGGGGAAGCACCCCAAGGCAGGGGCTCACCAGTGCCCCCATGCTGGGCTGCACAGGCAGGCACCCACCCCAAAAGACTGCTACTCCTCCCTCCTGTGG
>NW_005842127.1:2179157-2200783 GCF_000455745.1 Alligator sinensis | reverse complement strand
CCTGAACCAATCAGCAGCTGGGAAAGGGGAAGGAGGAAATTACTCTCAGCTTCCCAGGGCTGCCTGGGCTGGGAAAACCTCCTGAAGGGGAGGTTCCCTCAAGGTGGGCCAGCACCCAGCCAGGGGGCTCCTCAACCCCCTGTGGGTAGACAGTAGGGGTTTGGGGACACTTGGCTGCACTCTGGTACCCCCTGCCTACTGGCCTGGGTCAATGCAGGCTTCTCCCTGCCTTTCTCAATTGAAAACTGAATGTCAGTTCATTAGAGGAAGCTGCCTAGATTGGGTCAATTCAATCTCAGGCTTTTTGACTGTCTGTGCTTAGCCCATGATTGCTAGGATGTAAAGTTTAGTGTCCTGGAGTAGGTTTCAGAGAGACTACACTAGGGCACAATGGTCTTTCTCTCTTTGCATCTGATGAAGTAAGATGCTGCTTACAAAATCTTATGCATTTCTGATTTAGTTGGTTTATAAGGTGCAAATCTACTTTGCCTTGTGCCTTCCTCCACTAAGCAACTTGCAGATGTAAGGACTACAGGAGGTACTTAAAACAGTTCTATATTTCTGGAATGGTTTGTGTGGAGAAGACGAGAGAGTATAAGAGTGTCTATCCAATTGATCTTTCACTATATCTCAAGTTGAAAAAAAGAAAGCCGCATTTTTTTTCACAGAAACTTAAGATATAAGTTTTAAGTGTCCCAAAATAAAAAGTTCACAACAAAACAAGTTAGCCCAAACTAGCGCTAAAACTGAGTAATGTACATATATCTCAGCATGAGTAAAGTTCACAAGCAATTCAAAGTTTACTTTTTCACAACCCCTGAAAAAAACTGGATTCAGTTTTTATTTATGTTACTACTACAGGTTCTTATACATTTCTCCAGTAGTATACCTATGTAGTTTTCTGTATTGAAAACACTTGTAAGCCATGGAGTAAAATGCATTTTTTAGCTCTTAGCTTGTTTTATCTTAAAAATACCATATAGTACAACTCTCTGACAGCCTCCCCGCAACATCCTCCCACAAAAACATTAAATGCAAAGGCTATTTCATAGTTACAATTATGAATGTGAATATAAAAGTACCAGTAAATACAAAATTAAGGTTCCAATAAATGCTTCTTTTTCTGATTAGGATTCTGTTGATCTATCTTCAGCTAGAAAGTGTATGATGTGCATGAACGACTGGTGCCTCGAAAGACTGGGGGCATGGTGGCGAGCAAGGACCGCCCGCAGCCACTGGCGTTGGTATCAGAAGTGGCGAGGGGAAACTGCCTGCAGCCGGTGTCCAAAAAGGGGGCGGGGGAAAACGGCCGGCAGCCGGTGTGGGCGGGTGGGGGGGGTGGCAAGCAGCGAGCAGAGACTGCCCACAGATGCCACTGGCCATGTCCGCAGCAAGGGTGGGGGGAGGACAGGTGCAAGTGGTGGCCGTCCGCAGAAGCCAGCAGCAGCTTCAGTGGCAGTCAATCTCAGGGGGGGCACGTGCTCCCCTGTGTCCCCCCACGCATCATCTATGATGATGTGGCTAAGTTAATGCTGCTAGTAGTGGCCTCATATTTATATTTCATGTTTTGTTTTCCCATTCAAATTTGCTACCTTAACATTACAGTAAGGCAGGTTTTTGTATGTAAGTCAGTAAATGGCACATGAACAAAATGCTATGAGGTTTCTGTTAAATAGTATTGCTTAGTTTATTTGAGTAGATCAAGCTACAAGAAAGTCTCTTCCTTTAGCAGAGGGGCCTCCTTAGAGCAGGCAATGCCTGATGTGGCTTAGGCACGGGAAATGTATACATGCCAAGAACCCTGAAGTCACTGCTGACTTCAAAGCTGTAATTGGAGCTTCCCCAGTGACTTTATAATAAATCAAACAAAGGAAGCCAGCAGAACAAGGCAAGCAGAGCAAGCAAGTGAAAAACAGACAGACAGAGATACCAACCAAGCACAGGGAGAGAGAAGGATTGATACTGAAATGGCCAAAAAGTTTAGCTTTTCCCAGGTGTCTGCTATGACCATATAGCTCCCCTCCCTTCATTTCTCCCCTAACCAGTCTAACAAGATTGACTTGTAAGACAAGAAATGGTATAGCAATGCCTTCTACGACAAGGAGAGCTACGCATCCCTGCAAGTCAATATTGGCAACCAGGGTGGATGGCTGGAAACCCTCTGGGTTAAAATCTGTGGGGAACACAGCACAGTGGACACAATGGTGGGAGTCTACTACAGACCTCCCACCCAAAGTCAAGAGCTTCACCAGGAGTTCACCAGGGAATTGGCTAAGGCCGCATGCTCCCAGTCCATGGTTGTCATGGGAGACTTCAACTACCCAGATATCTTATGGGAAGATCACTCGGCTAAATCCAAGCAGTTGCAAAGCTTCCTCTCGTGCGTGGATGACCTCTATCTGACTCAAGAAGTCTACGGGCCAATGAGAGGTAAAGTGCTGCTTGACCTGGTACTGGCAACCCAGGATGACCTAATCAGTGACCTAACGATTGACGGGAAGCTAGACAACAGCAACCACAAGCTGATCACTTTCACCATCTGCCGTAAAGCTGGCAAGTCAGTCAGCAATACAGAAGTCCTTGACTTTAGGAAAGCTGACTTTGACAAGCTCAGGAGGCTTGTCGGTGAGGCCCTAAGGGACCACAACCCTAGGGAAAGGGGAGTTCAGGAAGAGTGGTTGCTTCTCAAGGGAGCAATCCTCAATGCACAAGCTCAGGCTATTTCATCTCAGAGGAAAGGCAGCAAAAGGGCACAGCAGCCCCCTTGGCTCTCCAGGGAACTAGCGGACTTCCTGTAGCTAAAAAGAAAGGCCTACAAAGGATGGAGGATGGGATCCACCTTCAAGGAGGAATATTCCACACTGGTCTGGTCCTGCAGGGAGTGAACCAGGAAAGCCAAGGCTGTGACGGAACTCCAGCTAGCTACAAGTATCAAGGACAATAAAAGTCCTTTTTCAGATATGTGGGGAGCCGGAGGAAAAGCAAGGGCAACATTGGACCCCTGCTAAACCAGATGGGACAACTGACAACCGACTCCCAGGAAAAAGCCAACCTATTAAATGGGTACTTTGTGTTGGTCTTTCATCAGTTCCACGGGACACCCATGCCCATTACAGGACAGGGAGGCCTGGGTGAAAGATCCCCTGCCCTCCATCAATGCTGACCTTGTGAAGGAACATCTTGAGAGGCTGGACACCTTCAAGTCAGCTGGCCCTGACAATCTACACCCCACGGTACTCAAGGAGCTGGCTAGCATCATAGCCCAGCCCCTGGCACGGATCTTCAAGAACTCCTGGCGATCTGGTGAAGTGCCCAAAGATTGGAAGAAGGCCAATGTGGTGCCTGTCTTCAAAAAAGGGAGGAAAATGGATCTGGCAAACTACAGGCCCATCAGCCTGACCTCTATCCTGGGGAAGGTCTTGGAGACCTATCACCTGGACAAGGGAGAGGAGATTGATGTCATATATCTTGACTTCAAAAAAGCCTTCAGTCTGGTATCCCATGATCACCTCTTGGCAAAATTGGCCAACTGAGGCCTTGGGTCCACCACGATCCGCTGGCTGGGGAACTGGCTCCGTGGTCAGACCCAGGGGGTGGTGGTTGATGGAAGTCAATCATCATGGTGCTCTGTGACCAGTGGGGTCCCCCAAGGCTCTGTCCTTGGACCTGTATTGTTCAACATCTTCATTAATGATGTGGACATTGGACTCAGAAGCGGACTGGCCAAGTTCACCGATGATACCAAACTCTGGGGTAAAGCATCCATACCTGAGGACAGGAGGGCGATCAAGGCTGACCTTGACAGGCTCAGGAAATGGGCAAATGAGAACCTGATGGTGTTTAATGCCGAAAAATGTAAGGTTCTCCACCTTGGGAGGAAAAACCTGCAGCATCCTTATAGGCTTATAGTGCTGGTTAGCACTATGGATGAAAGGGACTTGGGGGTCATGATTGACCACAAGATGAACATGAGCCTTCAATGTGATGCCGCAGCTAGTAAAGCGAGCAAAACACTTACTTGCATCCATAGATGCTTCTCAAGTAAATCCCAGGACGTCATTCTCCCATTGTACTCGGCCTTGGTGAGGCTGCAGCTGGAGTACTGTGTCCAGTTTTGGGCTCCACAATTCAAAAAGGATGTGGAGAAGCTTGAGAGAGTCCAGAGAAGAGCCACGCACATGATCAGAGGTCAGGAAAACAGACCTTATGACAACAGGCTGAGTGCTTTGGGGCTCTTTAGCCTGGAAAAGCACAGGCTCAGGTGTGATCTGGTGGCCACCTATAAGTTTATCAGGTGTGTTCACCAGCATCTGGGGGAATGATTGTTCACCAGAGTGACCCAAGGGATGACAAGGTTGAATGGTTATAAACTCCTGCAAGACTGTTTCAGGATGGACATGAAGAATTTCTTTACTGTCCGAACCCCCAAGGTCTGGAATAGCCTGCCATCAGAGGTGGTTCAAGTACCCACATCGAATGCCTTCAAGAGAAATTTGGATGCTTATCTTGCTGGGATCCTATGACCCCAGCTGGCTTCCTGCCCCTTGGGCAGGGGGGCTGGACTTGATGATCTTCCAAGGTCCCTTCCAGCCCTAATGTCTATGAAATCTATGAAATCTTATGTAAAGAAGTTTAGTGCTTAAAATGTGTACTACAGGTGACACTTGCACAAACTGGTAACAGTGTTGTCCAGAAAGGTGCATGCACTAAGCTGCATAGGGTAAATCTACATGTGCAATTAATGCACGTACCAGAAAATTCAGGCTCATTAATGTGCTATGGGGTGCACATCTATCCATGCACCACTGCTGGGAGGAAATTGCACCTGATAGGAGCAGGCCAGTCCTATAGCTGGCACAGATCCCCCTTGCATTGGGCTTAGGCAGCAGTGGGCTCCCTGCTGCCTGGGCTGACCAGGTGCACATTGCTCCTAGTAAACATCTATGTATGTGCTACTGTGGAGTAGCAAATTCACCATTAATCTAGTACTTGTATTTCCTGATACTAGCAAATGATACATTAGCCTAATGCACAGTAAAGTGTCTTGTGTAGACGTACCTACAGTTGACATCCCAGAGGTTGTAAATTTGAGGCCACAGAAGAAGCCCTTATGGTGTGGCCATGTCAGATTCCAACAAAACTGTGAATTCTGCTAAGTACCTTGTCGCAAGGATGTGAAAAAAGAAGGGACCTGAACAGGAGTTGCTATCTGTGCGCCAAACTTTGTGGCAGATGTGTTTTAAATATGAGTTGCCCAGATGTTCTCTGAGAACTGCAAAGAAATCATTGATCTCTTTATTGGTGACTTAGACCAGAATGAATATCTAGGTGTCTGGAGATAAAAATCTAAAAGTAAATGGATGGAAGAAGTTAAGCAAACATTTGCTGACTTCCGGTTTCCAAAATCTATGGATGTCTTTTATGTAGAGCCAGATTTTGGTAGGTTGGCTGGTATGAAAGAAAACCCCACAGATACTGATGCCAGTGTGTCTATTTTGATTAGGGATTGCTCACCAGCCCCCTATATGATGTTCCTGTTTCTTCAGAGTATTTTCTCACAAAGAATACGGATAGTTGAATAACTTTTATCAGGTACACCTATATGGCTCAGAGTGTCTGAGAATCTCTCAGTTTTTAATGAAGTTTTTCTCACAGCCTTCCAGTGAAGTATGAAAGAACTAGTAGCCCCATATTATGGATGTTGGAAAGGCAATGGGACCCTAGATCTGTTGATGCTAAAGTGAGTTTGGCTGGAAGGAAGAATTAGGAGACTTGCTTAAGGTCATACAGAAAGCAGCAGGGACCTAAACCTAGATTTCCCCACACTCAGGCTGTTACCTCAGCCACATTGAGCCATCTTTCATTTCTACTACTGGAAAAGCCTGTTGGGGAACGTATGTGTGAAGTCCAAATCCAGATTTAATTGAGTCATTTTGTGTCTTTTCTGTTTCTCTACTCTCTGCATTCTGTCCATAAATGATGGTATGAAAATACAAGCAAACAAGACTTGTATAAGTTACCAATCATATGTGCTAAATAAAACACAATTATAGTGTATAATATTTCTCACACAATCCATCTGAAGCAATTTGTTCTGACAAATGACCTGATGGACAATCGTTAATAACAAACAGATTTTGAAAAAAGTGCTACTCTGGACACGACTAAAAAATAAACAGAAATGGGGCTAAATCTGTCACAAATTGTTACAAAAAGTTACCTAGCACACACAAGGAAATTGTACTTTGTCAGAATTTTGACACTATTTTCTTTTTTGGAGCTTCAGTCCAAGTTTTGGCATAATATAATTTCCTGAAAAGAAAATACTTTAAAGAAGTAAGAAGACTCTGGACTCAGTCCAACCCAAATTAGCCTCTGTGATCTCTCCAGGGTTCTCAGTCAAAGCAACTATTCCTTGTTCAGAAAAGGAACTAGCTACTCTACAGAGGTCATAGAAAGATAATTCAGCATTCATGCTCTCCCCCCTCAATCATCTCTGTCTTTATCTCTGCACTTTTCTGACATCCCAATTGTAGGTCCATAGGCTAGAAAATGGATCTCAGTATAATTTTACTCAGTTCTGAAAGCAGATCCTAGAGCTCAAGGAATGCAGGGGCTAATTCTTCAGAAGAATCAACTGGGAACAGAACCACTCGCACCTGGCATGTCATTTTTGATACAAAAAACCAAGAGGAAAGCTCTAATTTTATCACCTTATAATAAAGTGATGAGTATGCAGAGGAAAGGGAAAAAGGCTGAAGCTCTTAAGCATTGCGTTCCCAGACATATGGAACTAGGGGCAGGAGGAAAGGAGAGGGACAGTAGGCCAGGCAGGTAATAACTCAACCAATAAACAACTCTGGAAAGGCAAATGAAGAGAAGAGTAGAATGAAGACTTCTTGACTTTTTTCAGCCAAGAATCCAACTTACAGTTGAAAAAAACCTTTCTTCTTAATTTGTTGATGCAGATAGGGCATAGATTATATGCTTCTCTTAAGATAATTGTTGCTATGTGTGTTGCTAATCATTTTCTCTTTGGTTTTTTAATAAATACTTTAATTTTTAAAAATACCTTGCATCCCATGGTTCTCCTTGAACTGTCGATTCATCAAGACCTCCTTGGCATATTGCTCCAGTGCTGGTAAACAATGCATTGGTAATCCTGAAGAAGGCTATTGGCAGCTGATGCATGTCCAAGAACCTGCAGTTCTGCAATGGAGCCACTATAGTTCTACAGATGATTGTTTTAGGAATCATGAGGAAGTGTGTCAAATCCGGGGAACTCTAATGCTATGACCTAGGATGAAAGAAAGAGGCTAGCTGATATGTAAGTGTGTGAACCCAGTTATTCAATACACCCTTGGAATATCTGCCACCTGCAGTAGCACCTGCTGGAGAGGATCGGAGTGATCAGCTGCAGACTGTTCAGATGCTGGTGTCTGCCAACCAAATGACATTTGTGGCTTCAACAGCTGTGTTGCCTTTTTTAGATTAAAGAGATTTTTGGAACCCTGTTTTATTTCCTGTTAGTAAATTTCAACGGAAATCCTCTCATTGGCATCACAAGCTGAAGTTTTGGGCTGATCAGAGGAATTATATCTAATCAGCAGTTCCCACTAGAGTAGTTCCTTCATTCTGAACGGCAGAGTAATTGTTCGAAGCAAAGGCTACAGGAGATCAGCTCCCTGAATCATCTCAATGTTTTAGTCATGCCCAGCAGAACAGTGGCTGTCAGTAACATTTTCCACGGAATCCACAATCTGCTTTCATGACCACATCACTACATGCAGAACTATGTCTATTCTTGTGCATATGTGTTCATGAGCAACACCATAGATCTTGCTAAATCCTCTGCCAGTAGTTTGGGTAACAGTTGGGACATTCAGACTCTCAGAACAGCAGACAGCTCAGAACATGGCACAACACAACTCTTAGTACTCAAACTTTTCATCTTTATGCTTTATTATCATGTGTTCAAACATTTATTTTACAAAAAATATAATAAAACAAAATATTCAGTAATATTTTCAAAACTGCCAATCATTTAGAAGCTCAAGTCTCATTTCTAAAAGTGATTTAGAAACTGACTGTCAATGAAAGTTGGGTTCCTAAGAACCTAGGTCAATTTTGGAACTAGAACTTGAGCTTGTAAGTTAGACAAGGAAAGCATACCGAATTAAGAAGTGGGACATGTACTATTCACCAGCTGCTCTGTGGTAACTGTTTCTTGTGTTTGTTCTTATCTGGTATCAAGTGGAAGCTAAACTGGGTCAATTTACCCATTTCATTCAGGGGTAAGTTGCCCCATTTTAGCTAGCTCACATCATTGGATAGCAATTGTGGAGCAACTGACACAGAGTGCTCTCTCCCTTTAACTCTGCATAGCTTACTCTTCTGTCCATAGTCTGCAGCATTTTTGAAAATGATACCACCACATAAAATACACAAAGAAAATAAATTATAGTGTGTAAATGGAATGAAAGAATATCTTATATAAACACTTACGACTATGGACGTCTAATAAGGAAATAATTATTGGCCGAACTCAGCCGTTCATTTTGTGGTACTGATTTTTGAGTCCCAATTCAAAATTTGAGTGGGTAACCTTTCTACCAGTGGCTTCAGCAAGTACAGTGTGTTCCATTTTGACTCTAGGTCTCTCTGACCATAAAGTAGAAAAATAATTCTTCCAAATCCTAGCACTGAAATAAACTGGAATTCATTACCACCTACTAGAATTTTTATTTCTGATTTGGTTAGGGTGGTACTGCCATACAAAGCAAATTCTTCTGTTCTACCAGTATAATATCAAGAGCAACTCCATTTATCTCAATGAAGATACATCAACTTTGCACTTGTGTATATGAAAGAATTTCTCTTCCTAGGTATACTGAACTTTATGTAGTAATTAGTGGAAAGTGCTTGCTGAGATCAAACCTGCTTCTTCAGAGATAAGTTATTTAAAGATTTGTCAGAGATGCTCACGTTCCCTCTAAAATATAGAAGAAAACAAACAACAACAGACAGAAATATTCTCATCTGTCCTTCAGAATTTCTTGAAAACAAAGAAGAAATTAGATCTTATCTAAAAAAATGTATATTGTTCTAAGCTCAGTTTCAGTCAAGAGTGCTCAATGCATTTTGAGGGGAAATCAACAGGTAGTTCTGACAGCCAATTTAATCTAATTCATAAGGGACATGGATACAATTTTTTCCAAAAAGTAGTTCAGAAGCCATGTTTCTATTTTCAAAAGTGGCACAAGCACTTAAGAAGTATCTAAACCCAACAGACTTTCAATATGACAAGATACAAATTTCAAAAGTGCTTAAATAAATCCATTGTGTCTGTGACTTCTAGATTGGATGAAATTGTCTATTAACCCTATGTTTTGAGTCTATGGTAAGTTCAAGACAACTGTTTTACTTTCCAAGGATTTGGGCTTTCCATTTTTCTCATATACATATTTTATTTCCCAGGCCATCAAAAGACCCAGTAGGATTTTATTTATATAATAAAATAAAAATAAAATAAAGATAAAAACAAAGAAATAGTAGTATACCAGTTAAACCAAGCTTCCCTATCATCTTCATTAAGCTTGGCATCTGTGAACGGCCTGAAAAATCCCTATGATGACAAGCCTCTTGAGTTTGCATTCCAGAGTCTTGATAGACCCTTCTCAGAAAAGCCCGGTCTGCACTAATCTGTCTCCTTTTTGCAAAGGATTTAGCCACTTCATGAATTGTTTGATCTCCTTGATGTTTGGCGTGACCATTGCATGATCCAAGAGTTGGTGGTGACCACCAGGTCTCTTGAGACAAGGAACTTCTGTTGAGACAAGGGACTCCTGTTTTATTATCTTCTCTCCTTAAAGAGGTATGATAGGGATGTTTCCACTGAAGAGGATTAGAAAGAGAGTGAGTTTTTGATGGCATAAACACATACTCCTTGAAATCTTCTTCATCTTCTGCACTGTGAAATATAGATTGGAAAGGCTGCTTACAGAGTGGACACTCTGATTTGGTTTGTGACTGCTCCTGAATACAAGAAAGGCAGAATGTATGTGAGCATGGATTTAAGTGAAACATGCTGTCAAATGTCTCCAAGCAGACAGGGCATTTAGAGTCAGGAGATGCTTGTGATGGCAAAGTCTGGTGCAACTCATCTGCATCAGCTTTGAATGAGGAACCTTCCTCCCCTGTGAACTCCATATCAGGGGAAGACATCATCTAAAAAAGAAGATAGATAGCTACAGGTTACATGTTGTTAAGACATAATGAAGCTGAGACAAGGAGGTATAAAACTGCCTGATTCTGGAGCAGTTAGGACTCTTGTTCCATAAAAGGAACCAATACCATCAAAATGAGCAAAAATTATCTCCGTTATAATGACTAGAATCACTTGCACTGTAGACTGGGTAGGAGAGAGAGAGAGATTGTTTTTGGTATTCATATTTTAAAATATGTGAGAGGCGCTCAGAGGTCCAGGACTACATCAGTATCAAGGCTGTAGAAATGTCTAAGTATCAATACTAGTAGAAGACAATGACGACAGTCTCTGTCCCAGTGCTTTCTTTGAGTACCCTTGCACATGGCTAGTTCAGAATGACAGAAGCTCCTCATTTTTATCCTTTCTTTTATGATGTACATTTTCTTTATTTTTTTTAAACATTAGCTTGTTGTTAGTTTCCCTCTAGTTCCATCCTTCTCGTTCCTTTCCTATTACATTAGCTAAAGCGCTTTGCTTTTTTTTCCATGTTTCAGGGGTGTACTTGGTAGCCGTGTTGGTCTGAGACAAAAAGACATACAAAAAACTAGAACTCTTGGTTCCAAAATGATACCTTTTATTAGATCAACTGGAAAATGGCAAGAAAATTGTCCTGATCAACACATCAAAGAACTACTCAACACAGCTCACAAAGACACTCTCATGGACCCAGAGGGACAGACTTCCATCTTCAGCTCCCTCTGTGCAAAAATGAAGTTTATTTCTGACCTATGTGGACTTTTTACCATCTTGTACCATCTACACTTTTCCCACAGCCTGATGAAGGGACTTTGATTCCCAAAAGCTTGCAGAAAAGGACAATTTTCTTGCCATTTTCCAGTTGGTCTAATAAAAGGTATCATTTTGGAACCAAGAGTTCTAGTTTTTTGTATTGCTTTTTTCCCTTTATTTACCTCTTTCTGTCTGACAACTCTCTTACTGTTTTAATTTGCTTATCTTTATTTTCAATGTCATACTCTTCTTTTTCACTCTTGTTTCCATTCTTTTTTCCTTCTCTTACATCAATGGCAACAAGAGGCCCATTTTTCTCACATTGTCCCTTTCCATCTGTTCTCCCTTAGATTTTTTCCTTCTTTAAAACTCTGTCCCACTGCCAATTTTCCCTCCATCTTGGACATGCTAAATGCTAATAACTGATGTAAAGTACAATTTATAAAAGTCATTGGAAAGCCTCTTCTTTATGCTAATGATATGTGAGAATGAAAGAACCCAGCACAACCCCTGTACCCAGATTGAGTTGAGGGAGCTAACCATTGGGATGGGAAAGCATTTTTCAATGTAGGATGAGCAAATCTGATACAAAATAGCATCTCTCTGCCATTTCTATAGGTTGCTTTTCATATTATGGCCTGATCCTTTTGGCTAAGAATTTGCTAGTATTCAGAACCTCAGAAAAAGGAACTTGGGACTTTGCAAGGTAAGAGATGATCTCTTGGCTCCATTTCATTTGGCAATAAAACTCCTATTGACTTACACAGGGCCAGGATTTCACTTCAAGTCTGTAGAAATAAAAGGCTTTGCATCCTATTACCAATTTCCTGAGCCATCCAGACTGCCATCAGTTTCATTAAAAAAATGGAATCTATTAGTAAATTTTCAAACAAATACAAATCATGTAATCCAAAAGCCATATTTAAATAAAAATGTGCAAATATTTGGAGCAACAGGCTTAATGCCTACATTGGAAAACTCTTGTTTTATTTTTAAATCTTTATGTGTGTACAGAACTCTTTCAAGTACACTTGATAGACCTTCTGACCGTAGGAAATTCAATTGCAGTAATAATTGTCGCAGCAGAATTTGTCATGAAAACCATGAAAATATATTCTATCTTACTGACTTTTTTTAAACAACAGGCTTAAATGTACTTTTGAATGCACGGTTGCCAAAACCCTCTTTATTTAAAATGACGTGTTTAACCACCTGACAAAATTGCTCACATCACTATTTCCCTCCTTCCCCATTTTATAATCCCCTCAGAGTCTAACAACTTATTATAAATGTTAATTTTATATGTTTCTAAGATCCTAAATCTCCTCCCCACAGCAAAGAAATTCCTTTTTTTTTTGTTGTTTCTGGTTGTACCCAGGGCTGGATTAACCCTTTACTGGGCCCTAAGCAAAAAAACTCATGGGCCCCTACTTTTTTTCACTCAATAATTATAATATGTAAAATAAGTACAGCTGGGCCCCTGCTTCACTCTAGGGCCCTAGGCATGTGCCTAGTTTGTCTGGGCATTAATCTGTCCCAGGCTGCACTAACTTTAGTGACTAAGTACTTGGATTCCTTTATTATTTTTCCTGAAAAATAATAATAAAGAATAAGGGCTTCTATTGTGTTCGTATGTCAAAAAACTTTACTTAATTCTCACGATGCCCTTGTGACCTATTGAAGTGCCTGATAATGGGATTGAGACAATGACGTGAAATGGCTTGGTGATGCTTCACAGTGAATAAGGCAAAGCTAGGCCTGCCTGGACCAAATCACTCCCTATTCCCTACCCTCAGCTCATTCATCCAGACCTTGTTACATCTAATTACCAAAACCTACTGGTGGTATACAGAATATAAGACTTTTTCTTCCCCTGGGACCAGCCCTTATCATTGCCTTTGACTGCCTGAGCTTTCTGCCCTGAAGGGTGACCGTTGGGGCTTCCAACTGTCACTGTGGAGCGGGACGGCAAAAGCTCTGCAGCCGCTTAGGAGGGCTCTGCTCTCCCACTCAGGCACCCACTATGCAGACATCTCTGGGAAGACAGGTCCCGCATTCGCTGGCAGATCCTGTAGCTCAAGAGGAAAAGAGCTGAAGGGAGGGTGGTGCTCTTCTCTTTTCAGTGCCTACAGGGAAGAAATACTGCCAGTGTAAAAGACTTAAAAGGCAGACGGAGACCAGTTACAGTCCCACTCAATAGGAATGGAGTTTGTCTTCACAATATCACGATTAAGTTGTGTAGCTACTTCTGACTGTCAGGTTTTGTAATAAATACACGGATCAGAAGGTAAAACTTCAGAGTAATTACAGCATAGTTGCCATACTGCTACTTCACCAGGACTTGGAAACAGTAACAACAACCAAGCAGATCCTTCAGAATGGTGTGAGCCTATAGCAAGGGTATAGTTTTCAATACCATTCAAGGCCATCCTCCTTTCAGAAAAAATGGTCCCCACCATGTTATCTACACACAAATAACTCAGATTTGGAGTCTGCTCTTCATTTTCTGGCAGAAAAATTAGCAATATAATTGCTAATTATAGCAATTATATTGCTATAATTGAACAGGATACGGTGGTGAACAGGATATTGGGTATTTGAGTAAGATTTGAGCACTTCTTATATGATCCTTCTCCCAGGTGTTCAGTAGCTGCCAGTACCACAGTGGCCTGAGAGGAAGTAAATATTGCAGCAAGGCCTTTAACCAGCTAAGTGCAAGTAGTACTGCAATTTTATTAATCTGCTCCATTAATTGATGCAACTCCACTGTCAGTCTGCATTGAGGACTTTATCCTTGTAAAAATGTATTGCAAAATAACCTAATCTTAAAATAGTAAATTTATTAAAGGTTATGTGACATAAGCTCATCAGTCACAAACAGTGCTGAGTTGTTTATATCAATGGGTATCAAGAAGTGTAGCAGGACAGGTGCATCTCCGGGGCAGCTGCTGGCACAAGCGACAGTGCCGGCTGGCTCCTGCTGCACTGTCTTCAGCGGTACAATTAGGTGCCGCTGTGGCAACATATGCTTTTGTGCCCCTCCACAAAGGTGGCACCCAGGACTGCTGCTCTGGCCACAAGAACACCTTAGGGTATAACTACATGCATAGGCCATGTGTAGACGAAACTAGGAGTGTGTGTGCACAATACTTTAAAGCAGGCTAAATGCTTTTACACAGCTTTAATGGTGTTTGCAAGCCTTGGTGGCATATTGCACATTAATTCCAGCCGCTGTAGGAAATTCAGCGGTGTAATGTGGCTTAAATGACTTGGGGAGCAGCAAACGCCAAGGAGTTTTAGTTTGCTGCCCATACAGCTGCAGAGCAAAGCACCGGGGAGGCTCCATGAAGCTCAGGGGCTCTGCAGGAAGCCCTGCAGGCAGCCTGGCAGCAGCCTGGGAAAGTAGGTTCTGCCCAAGACAAGTAGTGAGCCTGATCTTTTCCCCATCGCCAGAGCTTGCCTGCCTGCCTCAGCTGTGCGGGGGCTCAGTGCTTCCCTCCATGGCTGCAGTGCCCCCTGGGACCACCCAAGCCAGGTGCCTGTGGGTGGGTGCCACCTGGGGGGGAGCTGCCGCTGCCACAGAGGTAAGCACCAGCCCCCATCCACTGCAGCCCAGGGACCGCTCCGCCCACCGGCAGCTTGCTTTCCCCTCTCCGCCGGAGAGTCAGGTAAGTCAGTGGAGTGTGTGCACAACACAGGGGTTTAATTGGCCCTAAACTGAAGCGGTGTTTTTTAAAACTGCTTCAGTTTAGGGCCCGTTTTATCTACACACATCCGTAGTTACTAACTTCAGACTTACACATCCTAGTTACAGCATCCCAGTGGCCATTTTAAAATGTGGGGGTCTTAATACATGTCACGATGAGCCATTTTAATTAGTGCGGCTGTTGGGGAACCACTCTAATTAAAACAGCCTCTCCTCACCCCTGAGCACATGTATAGGCACCTGTAGTTTGTCAGACCCAATCACCTTGAAAAAAAATACACAGCCCAGAATTTGGGAGTTAGGTTTCCAATAGTCTTATTGCAAAATTTATTTTCAGGTGGTGGTATGGCAGAGTATGTGCCTACAAATGCAAAGGTAATGTGTGGTAGGAAACCTCATATCCTAACACGACCCTCTTAACATGCTTCAACGCTGTATCACTTCACTGCCAGGACTAGTGAAGTCAGAACAATACAGCTCCTAAAATTAAGGAAATAGGAGCCTGCTTCATCAGTACTGTGGAAATTATGCAGCCTTCCACCCATGTGCAACTACTGGGCCTACTTTTTTGACTTGTTATCATTTTACCCCCTCTTGTGTAAATGTCTACGCATAGTACAGAGAAGTGGTAAATCAAGCTTCCTGCAAAAATGGAAGTTCAATGTGCAGCATCAAGTTTCTACCCTTTGTTGTTCTTATGGAGGGATCAGTACCATTGTAAGGAAAGAGCTGCTTTAATTTAAAGACTTTAGCTGGAACCACTTAAAAAGAACTTTTATAAATTTTAAAATATTTTTAGCAGTTGGATTAAAAATGCTTTCAACATGGAGAAATGTTAATTCCCCTTTTAAAATAAATCTCCTTATTGAAACTTAATTCCTACTAAATAAGTTTTAATTTTCTGAAAGACTGCACTCCTAAAAACTAGGTTGTTTTCGCTCACAAAAATGTACTGCAAAATTACTTTTTAACTTAATCAGTTTAAGGATAAAGTCAAGATGCAGAATAAAGTCAAGATGGTGGCAGGGCAATAAAACCTGGTGCGACATGAAAATATTTGTAACGGACCATGTTAGATTGTTATAGCAACCGGTGTCAAGCAGGAGCTGCAAGAATAGAATTGTCTAACATCAGAATGGTAGTTTAGAATCAGAAATAGCTACTTCTGTTGTGCCTTTAGTTTTAAAAAGAGGCACATGCGTTTAGCTGGCTGGAGCTGCTATTATCAGTGTTTGTGAGGAGTCTGAAGTTGCTGTATCCCTGAGGAACAAAAAATTCCTAGCTGCATCCAACCTCTTTGAGCCAAAAATATGATGGTTTTAATTTGTAATCTCTATAGACTTAGCAGGCTGGAGGCAGCAAGTTCAACACGGATCTCATAATGCTCAACAATAATGGCCCAATGGATTATTTGGGAGTTCAGGAGCACTGCTGTAGCTGGAAAGGGCCAGCAAAAGGCCCAGTCACAAACAGCTGTACTTAGGAATGAAGCAGAATATTCTAACTCCCAAGGCAGTTCAACTCCAAAATTCAATTTTATTTCTAGAATATGGTAAAAACACACCCAAAATGTCCCCCTAAAAGGATAAGTAAGGCAGCTATTTTTGTGGTACACAGTAAATAACACCACTTGTATATCCCATTCTGATACTGCACATCCCTGGAAATTTAGTTCCATGCTTGTTTTGCTGTAAGTATCCTTACTTATGTGATTAAACTAGAATTCACGTTTCAAATTACAGAAACTGGGTTCATAAAGAAAATTAGCAATGGGATATAATATTCCCCAGTCCGCTTCATAACAACACACAGACACACACCAGCATGATGAGACTAAATTTCAGAATACAATTTACTCCATTATTAACCCAGTGAAATTGTGTAAATCCCCTGGGAAAGTGTGTATATGGAGACAAACAAACCCACCCTTTCTCTAATCACACACATGTTACATCCATCAGTCTCTTAACTCTGTTCTTGAGCTATGGCACAGATTCTTATGTGAGCTAACTTTCTCTTCAAATTTTGGGACAGGGATCTCTCTTAAAACAAATAAAGGTGATCTGGCTGCAATTTTTCAGTCTCACTTAAGCTTAAATTGAAAACACTGCTTTGTATATGCTTTCTCCCTCTGCCTGATACGTTAGGTCTATGAAATAGTCTCCTTTATCAAGAGCTGAATATTAAACTGCCGGGGAAAGAGCCCTGACAGGGAATAAGGAGTCCAGCTGTGGGTTGCCAGGGGCAACCAGGAGGTCAGTTGACCGGAAGGGGCAGGGCCTGGCCTTCACAAGGCCCAGAGGCTGAGGCCAGGCTAGCAGTTCTCTGCCAGCAGCCAGAGAGGCAGGAGCTCCCCAAGCCAGGATGTGGGAAGAAGCCTGATTGCAAGTACAGCTTATGGCAGCTCTGGAGGCTTGAGCAATGATGTTAAGTTATAGCCAGGTGGCTTCAATTTGTGTTACAGCCTAGGGGCTTGTGTTTTGCATTGTTGTTATGTATTACACCGGTGGCTTGGGTGAGGCTATAAGGGGTTGGAGGAGGCCTCATGGGGACCCACAGTGGTGTGGGGGCCCCAGCGCCAATGAGGGCACAGTATCCTCATAGGAGACCCACAGTAGCGTGGGGATCCTGGCGCCAGTAAGGGCGCAGCTTGTGGGGTGTATAGACCCGAGCCCCAGAGAGGGGGTGGTTGAGAAGCCCCAGTGCGGGCGAAAGGGGGTAGCAGTGCGGTGGGCCCAAGAGACAGGTGGCTTGACTAAGAAGTCCCGGAGTGGGCACAGAAGGCCCCAGAAGAAGGGTGGCTTCACAGGGAAGGCCCCAGAAGAAGGGTGGCTTCACAAGGAAGGCCCAGGGTGGGCACAGAGAGCCCCAGGAAAGGGGCAGCATTAGAGGGAGAGCCCCAAGAGAGGGGTGGTGTTCTTAAGAAGGCCCAGAGGGGGCACAGAGCACCCCCAGGAGGGGGCAGCAGCACAGAGAAGGCCCCAGAGAGAGGGCAGCAGCACAGAGAAGGCCCGGAGAGAGGACAGCGGTACCGAGAAGGCCCAGAGTGGGCATAGAGAGCCCCAGGAGGGGGCGTCAGTACGGAGAAGGCCCGAGAGCCGGGCGGCAGTATAGAGGAGGCCCGAGAGACGGGCGTCAGAGCAGACCAAGAGACCGAACAACATCCAGTCCAACTGCGAGGCTTGGGGCGTGGTATAAGGGGTGGTTGGAGCCATAAGGCTAGGGTGCCCAGGGCACCCATTTGCAGGACAAGACCCACAAGGGGTCCGGGGGTCCAAGGGGACAGAGGTCACAATGAACCGTGTCCAAGAAGACGTAAGGCAGCCTCCCAACCTTATCTAACAGCAAAGACGTGGTGGGCGAGAATCAGAGGGTGCCCTTGGGCTGACTTGGCACAGAGGAAGGGGCCTCAAGGAGATCACAGCCCTCCTGGAGGACCCCCGCCGTGACAGGCTCCTTACTCAAAAAGATTCAGATTCCAAACCAGAGACACTGGGTTTCGTCTGGGAAATGAATGGTTATAATAGATAGAAAATCCAAGGCATTTTTTTTTTTACTGACAATCTACAAACTTTTTACTGACAAGCTTTTTTTTTTTACAGACAGATGTTTTTTCTGTCAGTAAAAAAAACGTTCTGGGATTGGAGCATCGTGTCATTGCAGCAACACAGCTCCCCTATTGGCCCCACACCCTGACACCTCCAATTGCACCCCATACAGTGCTGCCCCTCCAAGCTTACTCCCCAGCTTTACCCTGGCCAACCCTACTCCCCCCATTCTAGCTTGGACTCCCCAAAGAAATCTATCTGCAACTCAGCAGTATTACAGGTTGGGGAACAGCAGACACCAGGTGGTGCTGTTTTGTGTTGTCTGTGCCTCAATGAAGCTCCTGCTGTCCAGCTTCTTTCCAAGAGGGATCTTCACAAAGCAGCTGGATCTTGATTGTTTTTACAGAGGACTTAAAATTATTTACAGATTTTGGCTGCTTGACAGACATGAAAAAACCCAAAAAACACTGCTTTACCAGGAGAGGAAGCATGTCAGTTTGACCTAGCTCCCCAGTGTCTGTATAAATGAGGCGCTTCAGTGGGGCTTATTTGCAATTTTATTTAACAGCTGATTCAATCAGCTATTAGATAAAAGTACCCAAAAGCCCCGCAGATTGCGTGCGATCTATACAGACATTGGGTGAGCTGGGTCAAACTAACATGATTCCTCTTCCAGGCATGTGCTGCACTCGGTGTGGGGGTGTGGTGAGCTGGAAGTAAAGCACTGCTTTTGTTTTTTCAATGTCCATAAGCAGGCTTTTATGGATAGGCACTTTTAGCCTGAATTTTTACTGACTGTCCATAAATTTAGAAACAGTTGGAAACCCGAATTATAGGATTAATTAGGAAGAAGACAAACTATTTCCAATCCCAATTTAGCTCAAACATTTTTTTTGAACAAAAATATACAATCCTTCAGAAAGCTGGAGTCCCAGCCCAAGCCAGTGGAGAACAGGATTAGTTAAATAGGATAATCCAGCCTAACAGTTCCACACTTCAATTCATTTACACCGTAATTCCCCTAAAACATCCTTGTGGCACTCTGAGCAAATGAAGCTATCTAAAAGATGCACTGTCACTAGTGTTGCCCCTATCTCTCTCCTTGTGATGTATGCTATCCCTAGAAATTCACCTTCATGCTTAGGTTCTGATATGATTTATATGTAGACTACTAAGCCAGGGTTCATATTCTAGACGTTAAAATAACAGAACTGGAAATGAGAACAGTTATTTATTTCTGTAGTTTACCTCAAAATAAATCCTGAATATAAATCCCCCGTATACCTAGATTGTTGAATAACAATCCAGAAAACAGTCAATGCCCTTTTGGATCAGAATGTGCTTATAGAAATACAGTCTATGCGTAACAGCCCAGCATGGCCCATCAGGAAGGTAGATGGGGTAACTTGGTGCCTTACCATCAATTACTGCACTTTAAACAACGTAAACCGTGTCATTGTACTGGTGGTAGCACAGTATCCTGAAATCATGGTGGCAGTTACTAATGGCACTACATGCTTTACAGTGATCAATCTGTCAAATACATTCTGTGTGATTTCATTGCACAATCAATCATGGCATACATTTACCTTTACTTTTTGGAATAGATAATACACATTCACCCGACTGCCAGAAGGGTATCAAAATACCCTTGTGATCTGTAATAAATATGTGAATCAGATGTGGGGTGCACTTTATGATGAAGATCATACTAATGTTATCTTATACTGATATTTTGATATTTTGATCACAGGCACTATGGAACAAGACTGCCTAGACCAGATGAGAAGATTCCTGGGGATAATCGAGAACACCGGATTCAAAATTAATGGGCAAAAAACGTAGTCAGTCACCCAGAAGGTAAAATACCTTCGTTTGGAGCTGGGACCCACTGGATACAGTCCAGACCAGCAGCACATAGAGTTAATACATAAGTTGCCTGCACCCACTGACATGACCACGTTAAGATCCTTCCTTAGTCTAACTGTTTTTCTACATGACTTTATCAAAAAATCCATACAAAAGGCAGCACCACTACATGATTTATTAAAAAAGGCACAACATGGTAGTGCAATGATATGCACTTTATAGCAGGGAAAGCACTAGAGATTGCCCTCATGAATGCAACAGCACTTGCGTGTCCACAAATTGACAAACCATTTACATTAGAACTGGCCACCACTGTTAAGAGTATTGGTGCAATTTTACATTAAGACTTAAGCACAGGAAGGAAGCCAGTTCCCTGAGCTTCAGCACAGTAGAGCAAGAATTCACTCTGTGTGAAAAAAGAGGTGCTTGCTCTGCTATGGGGCCTCCAGCAGTGGAGCTATTTAAACGGGATGGAATCAGTGATACTGCAAATAGTGCATACCCCTGTCAAATACATTTTATCTGATAGAATCAAAGACAGAGGGTTATTATGCCCACGTTTGGCAAAATGAACCATAGCACTTTTAAACAACAATATGCAAACACAAATCAAGGAGTGCCACCAGTGATACCTGATATGCCAGTGATGCCAGCTATGGCCTGATTATTAATGGACAAGACCACAAATGTCCCTTACCAATCACTGAATCAAGTCCAGAGCTGAGATTGTTTCAAGGACGGGTGCAATATAATCATGATATTCTGAATGATATGGACAGTGTCTGGTTGTGGATGGCTCCAATTACCACATTGATGGGACTGAGTTCAGCAGAGGAGATGCAATCAGGAAGAAATGAACTTGACTATACGATGAACAGACAATCTGCTATGCAGATTTGAAAAATTACTTAATTTCTTCCTGAAATCCTGATTGCAATCAGGGCCAGTTCCAGAACCCCAGGCCAGAGGCTCAGACCTGAACAGACCTTCATAGTGGCAGGTCTCTCTGGCTGAAGCTCATACAGGTGAGGGAGGATCTGATTCCTATTTCTGGTCCCAGGGCCACCTCTCTATTATCTGTCCATCCCTCCTGCCCCACAGGTGCCACCTCGGGTTTGTGCCAAGTGGTGCAGTTGGGCCCCTCTCTCTGCCTGGTCCCCAACCCTTTCTCGTGGTTAATGAGTTCAGGGTTGTGACCCTTCTTAGTCACGGCCTGTAATTCAGGCCCAGGTCACAATGCCCAAGCATGCAACAACATGGTGGTAACTTTGGTAGAAAAGCCAGCTGTGAGCTCTGCCAAATCTCAGCCAGTTCAGGTCCCCTGCAATGATTGGGCTTGGGACAAAATACCCAGTTGTGCCCTTTAGATGGGGGGGGGAGTTTTGATCCCCTGCAGCTCTGTCTGTCTGTCCAGCTGTCTGTCTGTCACTCTGACTCGGGTGCTGCTGCACTGAAAACAAAGGGGCTGCTCCAAGTCTCAGCCACTGGGGGGCAAGCCCACATTGCT
>NW_005842127.1:2159924-2179141 GCF_000455745.1 Alligator sinensis | reverse complement strand
CCACAGGGGCCTTTCCTCCCCCCTCTAGTTCTCCCTCCCCTTTTCCTCCTGCCATTTCCCTGTTCCTACACCTGTTTCTGCAGAGCAGCTGAGCTGTGCCTGATGGGATCTGGGGGAGGCAGCAAAGGACTGGGATTCTCCTTGGGTTCCTTCCAGGGAGGGCTCCGGTGGGTGGCAGAGACTCAGGGTCAGGAAGGAGAAGGGTGGGGCAGGAGGAGGAGGGGTTTGAGGAAGTCAGGCGTGGGGCTAGGGGCTCTGTGTCCTGTGCATGACAAAGGGAGTGCAAGTGAGAAGCAAGCGGGGGACATCATTTGGGAGCAATGTTAGTCAAGGGCACAGAAGAAGGGCACTTGATGCCCAGAAACTTCTCTAACTAAGCAAAAAGACTGTGACTGGGAGACAAACATGACAGAAAAAGTAGAAATTGAAATGGGGAATTCTTTCCCAGCTACACAGTTGGTCCAAAAAAAATGTCCCTAAAATCACCTTAATCCTTGCATATTGCCCAGACCATCATGGCTACAAAAGTACTCCAACCCTAATGGAAGGAAGTATATGGATTTTATTCAACGAGACAGACATAGCCAACCATGGGACAGAGCATTTGATGCTAGGAGACAATGGTAAGGTGTTGCTTAGCGCAGGGTGATTGTGATCCAGTTACATTCCATACTGCTAGAGAGAGGAGAGATTAAACCTGTAATTATATGGCCATGGCATCACATCGCATGATCAATGTTTCTAATCATCTAATCCCTCCAAGTTGAAGATAATGAGGAATACAACTGATAGGAGGAAAACATTACAAAAAAATACAAATGGAAGTGGAGAATCCTAGAGGATAGTTCATCATCTGGCCAAAGTGCCATGACTCCACATTCAAGAAAGAGAAAGCTTTGTCTCTAAGCCCCTCTGCATTCAGAAAGAAAGGGAAGGCAGCAAATAAGGACCAAGCAGCAGTACATGGCAAGAAGAAAAGGGGGCAATAAATGGCACTTGGTAGTACTTAAGAGGATAAAGGGCAGAACATGGGCAAGAAAAAAGGAAGGGTATAACATGAGGGATAACTCCATGACTAGTACGGATAACTCCATGACTAGTAGAGCTAAGGGAAATCAGTAAGGATGCTGGGAACAAAGGAGTCCTCCTTGGTTTAGAATACAGTCAAGTTCATCTCTTCCTGAAAGCCTGATTGCATCTCCTCTGCTGAGTTCACGAAGAAATGAACTTGACTATATGATGAACAGACAATCTGCTACGAATGCATAGTGGTACATGAAGTCAGTGATGATGTACTTTCAATGCTGTGTACTGCTCTGTCCTCTGAAATATCACATTCTAGGTGGCTCCAAATTGGGCATCCAAAATTAGTGGACACCGCTGACCCTAATTGGTCTGGGTTTCAGTTCCCCTTGTGTAAAGGGTAGGAATTCCACTTTGGCCCCACTCTCCAGGAAGGCCCACGAAGAGGGATATCCTGTTCTATTTGGAGTAGAGTTTAATCCTGTACAGTCAGTGGGCATGTCTACATGTGCGCCCGACTGTACAGTTGTTACTGTGCAGTAGGGGTGTGCGAAGTGGTCAGTGTTCAATTCAGATTTGGATTTGGCCCAATTCGGGGGACAGTGATTCAATTCGCTGATTTGGATCACTGTCTCAATTCGATTTGGCCGAATCTGAAGATTTGATTCTGATTTGGGGTACTTCTGGAGATTTGATTCTGATTTGGAGTACTTCTGGAGTACTTCTGGTCCACTTCCAGGTGCACCGCCAAGCACGCAAGGGATGCCGCCCCCCCCGCCATGCTCCCATGGGATGCTCCATTTACCCCACCATTTCAGTGTTCATGAGCCACGCCTGTTACCTTGAGGTATGTAGAAAAAACATATAAAGCTGCGTCTATGGCCGAATTGTCGCATATCTCCGAATCTCTCCAAATTGAATTGGAGGCTTCCAGTTTCATTGAAAGAGATTAAAGGGTCTCCTGGTTTGATTTGGATTCGGCGATTCAGCTGCCAAATTGGGTCAAATCTCCTCTGAATTGAATCAGCAACCGAAGCTTTGCACAGCTCTACTGTGTAGTCATTTAGTATTTGCTTAAGCAAATAACCACCGTTCCTGAGCAGTCCCAATGCTGCACGGGTCATTTTTGATGCTACTGTGCAGTAGCAAACAAACCTGCCAATGCTTTGTCACCATAGCAATGAGCTATGGCAACATAGCATCTCATATACACACACCCAGTAAAGCCTAGGCCACACACTGGAGGCATCACAACCAAAGTCTGCATCTTGGGAGGCAGGGACACCAGCAGGGGCTGGGCTGGCTGCAGCAGCTATACTGGCAGTGGTGGCGACTGTGTCAGAGCCCATGCACGCACAGGGACAAAACACTAAGAACCACAAGCAACATTCATCCTGGCCTTGCCCAGTTTGGGGCACTTGTCTTTACAAACTTACTACTACTGTAACATCTTTGTGTATGCAACTACCCAGGTTTTTAAAATATCACCTGGGAAAATAAACTAACTCGTGGCACCAAATAGCATCCAGTTGGACTGTCGGCACAGTGCGACCTTTAAATACACTGGACTGGGTTCTGCCATCTGAGTTGACTCAGGAGCTGACAGCAGTAATGGGTTTTCCACCAATCTAGGGAGAAAGGGGGAAAGGGGGGGGACACTTTAAGGGTAAGGCTCACAGAAATATGCTGACAGCAGAAGAGCAGGGAGACACATGGATCTTCAGGTCTACCCCAGGATTTGGACAGGCGTACACTCTAGTGACCCCAGGGCCCTGTGCTGACTCTCTCTCCCCAACAAGCCTGACCTCTGCTTTTGGGTCCCCTCCAACTTGGCCTTGTCCTATTTCCATTATTCCTCATTCTTGTCCCCTTGCCAAGCATCCAAGCACTCAATTGGCTATCTAATATATCACTGCAAGACCCTATTATAAAATGCATGGAGAAGGTGACTTAGAACATCTCATAGAAAAGAGAGATATGGAGCATGGTCCCCTTCCTGACTCATAAGGGAAAGGTGCATCCTTCCATTCTCATTGTGCGTTTGAAAAGACAGGATGTGGCCTGTGTTAATTCATCAGCAATACGCTCCACTGAAACAGTTTGGAAACCTCCAAGCTATAGCTCACAAATGGTAGTAGAAACTTCTTGGAATCTGTTAAAGAATGCTACAATTGCTTTAGCAAAAAGAAACACAGGTATAGGAGGGGGTGGAGCAGAAATTAATTGCAGCAGAAACTATATTACATGTTTTTCAGGAGATTTAGGCAGGGTTTAGATGGACTATGAAAAACTCAAAAGCTTCTTAAAAGAAAAACATCGGATGGATGGAACGAGAAAGTGACAGAGCAAAAAGAAACATCTGCTTCATAAAGCAATAAAGGTTAGAAACAAAGCCACAGTAGAATTTATAGATATATGTATATATATCATATATACCTTAACAAGGTAATTGGTGAATGACTAGTGTAAAATTCATTCTTTTCCATAAGGGGAGGCAAGCTAGTTGAGAAGTGTGAGGAGGGGGTGTTAGAGATGGTCCCAATGCCTGGCCTCAGCACCTATTCAGATATGGAGCATGGAAGTAAGATTAGCTGTCATTTCTCACTCTGCATGTGGCAGAGACTCTGGACACAGGGCCCATTGCACAGTGTGTGTCCAGAGCTGTATGCAACTCCTAGTCCCCCTGACACTTGTAATAGGGTAAACCTGGAAAATCAGGTCATGTCTAGGCTCATGTGGGGGAATCCTGGCTCTGCTGAAATCAGTGACAAACCTCCCCTGGGCTTCAAGATGGTCAAAATTGTCTTCCATGGCCTTCAGACTGCATGTCAGCCCTTCAGAAACAAACTCAGAGAGAAACAATGCCGATCCTAATTTTTACCTTCTCTGACCTTTTTGCAACCAGCTATTTCTTGATTTCCTATATTTATTCTGTTCGATTAATATCCCACCCTATCCAAAAGGCGCTGGTGATACATGCCACTTTTCATAGGCGGCTGTTAGTGTTTATCCTAAAAGTTTGAGTCTCACCCAGTAGAAGCTGTTGCCATGTAAAGAAGGGAGAATGAAGGAATTAACACATTTATTGTCCTTTCTCATTTGTTTCTGTTACAGAAAAACAAGACCCAAGAAATGACTGATGAAATTACAAATACAGTGATGGGGTGTGTGGTATCCAGCAATGACGGGGTATTGTATATCGAGCAATAATATAATGTGAAGAGAGAAAAATAGCTGAGAGGGCCATGAGAGATGAGGAGGCCAATGTCATAAGGTTTGTCTCCACAGACACAAAGGAAATGGCCAGCAGATCACCAGGATGTGTGCAGGGAGGGAGTAGAGGAGAACCAGCCCCACTGTTTCCCCAACAGTCACCTGGCCTGTCTCCACCAAGAAGTAGGTCACTGCCTCTAGGTAGAGAGTTTGGGAAAGAAAATCTTCCAGAGGCCGAACCAGCAGTGGTACCTCCTCATCAGGCTGATAACATTTCTAGTTTGAGCAGGGAAAGCATGTGCATGGGAGATCTGCTTGAGCATCCCATGCAGAATATCAACACTGAGAATTTTTTTCATAGCCAAAACTACTTTAAATATGAATCACCAAGAAAAGGTGTCAAATTACAAAACTGTCTCATTAGGGAAGATATCTCTTCTTCCTTCAAACAAGATCACCCTAAAACAGGCATGTCTAGAAAACCCTTTTCACTGAGCAATGTCCAGGGAAGGGTGCTGGGTTCTGAGGAACAAGTACAAAGGGGAAGGCAAATGACAAGGCAGCTCCAAGTCTCTGAACTTGTACAACTACTCATCAGAGGGCATCAGGAAGCTGAGTTATGACACAGGAGCTCTGGGGCTCAAACCTTTTACATCCCTCCTGGACACACGAACCAAGCCAAGGGCAGTCCACTCCAGAGTAACTCTCCCGCAGATTGGAAGACAGCTTGCAAGAAACCTCTTCTTTGCATCACACAATAAGAGGAAGTAGCGCATAAGGCAGTGCAGAGAGCTTGCAGCAAGCACTTGCCATCTTATGCAATTGAGCCTCAGCCCTTGCAGTCACCAACTAGCATTAATGCTGATGCTTTTGTGAAAGAAATATGTGATGAACCAATGAGCAAATTGGTCCTTTCACAAAACCTACATGGCTCAGGACAGCACAATCCCTGGAAATGATCCTTCACATATCAGCACAGTCATAGTTGATTCAATGTTAAATAAGCTTGAGAAGGAGGAGGAGCAACAGTGGGAGGAAGAAGAGGAGCTGCAACAGATGGAGTCCATTCAACTTGAATCCTCTTTGTATTTGAGGAGCCCATAGACTTCATCCATGGCCAGTGAAGAATTAAAGTAACTTTTCTGACGGTACAGCAAGATTGGGAGCTGTGGTGGAATGGGAATGGGTGATGGTACGTAGGGCTCTGTCTAACTCTGCTTGATTTTAACCAGACCTTTTCACTGTTGCAACACAGTGAGACCAGATTGTGCCAGTGACTGAGCTTCCATACAAGGGTAATTTACTCTGGCACCATGATACATACTTCTGCCCATCCCCAGATCAATCTACACAACCACAGCTGATGGGAGGACATGTTCAGCAGAGGGGCATTAGAGCAAGGGCATCTCTCTCAGCTACACCTGCTGCACATCCAGAATCCACTAGGATAATATCCTCAAACTGGGTGCCACAGCACTGTGGGGTGTCTTGAGATCCTTTCAGGGGTGCCGCAGGGTGCCAGACAATGTTAGCACTTGTAGGAGTGCAAACATGATTCATAAGAGGAATCCAGAGATTTCCAATAGAAATCCAGAGTGTTTAAAACCACACTGGCCTATTGTGGTCTTTCAAAGTTCTTTGCAACAGAAGACCTGCTCTAATAGTTTTCCGTACTCAAACAAGTGAAGACTAAGAGCTTGCATTTTCCGACGGGTGCCTTGAGCCTTACAAGGTTGAGAACCACTGCACTAGGGAAACAGTCCATACAGGCTGCCCCGAGCTGGAGAACCAGGCCCCACATATGCAATCCTGCCTTGCTGCTGGGCTGCAGACACTCAATCTCGATGTTTTCTCCCTCCATAAGGCTTTTGAGGGCCTGAGGGCAGGCTTTGCCCAAAAGCATGACTTCTAAAGACCTGTGAGGCTGGGGGCTGGTCATGGCCCTCCAATATTTTCAATGGCTTCCAACTGTTTAGTTGGAAGCAATGAATGTTTCCAGCTGTCAGAAGGGGAGACTTCCTGGGTGCATCGGTCCCAGCACACAAGGGCATCACTAGTAGCACCGTCATTGGAGCAGTACTGGGCCTGACATGCAGACCACAGCAGGTCACACCTTTGTTTTCTCAGCTTCTGACTGTGATACAGCTATGACAGAGAGCAAGCCTGAGGACTGTCTGTCTCTGCTTACCAGCAGGGCATTAATTAGTGCACCCACTTGCCCAGGAAGCAGCAGACATGGGTCCTAGGTCTTGCTTACCCAGAAACAGTTTGAACCTGCACCATCTTTTCCCAACACATTTCTCTAACTACTAGGTTATAAGCTAGGCCTTGCCAAGAGTTTTCTCCATCCCTCCTCTCCAAGCTTTCCCCCTTGGCAGCCAAAACAGGGAGGTAAGTAGGGATATGAGGTAGTCCAAGGTTTTATCCTACTTCCAAATGCAAAGAAGCAACCTCTGTGTTATGTAGCCATTTCACCCACCAAATGTTAAATTAAGGGTGCCATGGCTGGTTCAAAGGGCAGTCCTATTCCACCACTGAGAAGTAGAATCCTTTCAAATTGCATAAGGGTAAAGCAATGCAGTTACACATCTGAACAGTACATAGGACTGGGCCTAAGAGTTCACTGCAGAGACAGAACTGAGAGATGAAGTGTGCCACCCAAGGCCATCCAACAGATTAGTGACAGAGTCACAGGCAGATTTCCAGACTCTAGATTCCCAGCCATGTAGTATTTCGGCAGGACAATGCGCTCACCTCTGAGCAGCTGGATGTGGTCAAGAATCGGTAAAGTGCTATCAGTGATTTTTCATTGCTTTTAAAGCACTGACAATGTGCTTGGCACAAAACAGTATGGAGAACATTGAAATGCTAATGTTATGACCCTTTACTCTTGTTTGTCTCTAAATCCAAATGACTGCTTCCTTTTGTTTTTAGCAAGAATGTGGAAGAACCAGCACTGGCATTGGAAGCACAGACAGCAGGTGAATGTATAAGATTTGCACATTTTTTAGGGTTTTATTTATTTTCCTTAATGTCTTCATAATTGCCTATAATTTCTTTAATTCTTTCATTCCCTTAATATTAGTGATCATTTGGATGGTGAAAGACTGTCTCAAAAATACAGTATTCTAGAGAATACTTATGCTACCAGTGTGGGGGGACTTTTTCTGGCAAAGGAAGTCAAGTTTTAAAGGAAAGCTCTTAACCTGCCACATGGTTTTCATTCTGTCTGGCAATTCCCTACCCCAACTTCCATAAGGAGACACTCCACTAACAGCCTGCAAAATGAATCCAAAGCTGTACCTAATCTGTAGGTTTTGAAGAACCAGCTCTTTCATATGGATTACTGTGCGGTTTGCTGTTAGGATAGCACAATGGGGCCCTTGCTTCCACACACCCAGCACTATACAAACATGCCCCAGAGGTAGCACCAAAACACATCAAAATATAGACAAAGCTGTTCCAGAAAAAGAGAGCATGCACTGGTTCTTCCTATGCATTGAGCATGCCTATGTGCTTCAGTACTGCACCAGGGATCGCCACAATAAGGAAGGCAACATGTGCTCTGCATAAGTTGTCCCTCCCCTGAAATGCAAGTCAGGTGGTGTGTGTGTGCATAGTGAGCTCACCCAAGAGCTAGAGCTGACTGGATCCAGCCAGCACCACACCAATGGGTGGTTACATTGTATTAGTTTGGGAAGGCAGCATGCACAGAAGCAGGCACTGGTGTCCCTCACTGCAGCACTCCCTGCTGGGGTACAATGTAGCCGAGACAGGCCCATTGGAACAACAGCTTGTAGGACGCTACTTTGCAGTGATGCTAAAACAACATCTAAAAACATCAGCCATGAAAGTGGAAATGAGTCCCAGGTGAGCTGACTGTGCATGTGTTTTTGTTTACAGGGATTTATACTGACACGTTACAAGCCTGGGATACAGAAGACTCTTTGTACACATGTGAGGTAAATATCTTGTAAAACCTTCCATAACAGAACCCCAGGAAGTGGTCCACAAAAGGTCTCTTGGCTCCCCCAGCTGACCCCTTGCATTTTGCAGGCTCTTCTTTATTTCATTCGGTTCTAATTTCTGCTCTGTAATCTCTACACAGAGGTTGCCTGCAGTGGAATCTATTCCCCAGCCCAGCTGCTCTACCGCTTAAGAGCTTTGGCTCCAATCTTGCTATCTCTGAAGTTAAGGGGTATTTTTCCCCTGGTTTCAATGGAAGTAGGACTGAGTGCTTTTTCCTAATCTCTATCCTAACTATTGTTACTTTTACTCCAGCCCATCATGTGTATTATGTCTGTAAAAACTAGTTGTTGCCTGTGATGCATGTGGTCTTCATAGGCCCAAATCTTGCAAACTTAAGCATGTGCATAAAATCATGGACTTCGCATAAAGTAACACATTACGTTAGGAATCATCATTTCAGAAAGGTATTGAAATCTTTGGCTTTGTTGGAATGTAGATCACAAATACGAAAGCATTATTACTGCTGTGTGTGGCATTAGCAAGCTCATTACGGGATACTGTATCCAGTTCTCAAGTTCACACTAAATGCAATGCTGATAAACTAAAAAAGGTTCATACAAGAAATATGAGATTGAATTTAAGTCTAGAAACCCTTCCTCAGTGAGAGACTAAAGAAGCTCTATCTATTCAACTTAGAAAGAGAGAAGGTTTAGCAGTAATTTGATCATGGGCTAAAAGCTTCTCTATGTAGGAAAAGTTTCTAATTGGTAAAGGCTCTTAATCTTCCAGAGACAGCAGTGCCAGAGACAGAAGAGAATGCAGTGGCTGGAAGATGCAACTGGACAGATTCATTCTAGGAATAAGGGGCACACTATTTTCTTGTTACACAACTGGTTATTCACTACAGAAACAATTTATCCAGGAGTAGGATTAATTGTCCCTCACCTCAAGTCCTGAAATGAAGGCTGGGTCTTTGTACAAGACAGGCTGAAGCATCACCTTAAATAATTTGGGTTGATGCTGATAGCACTTGCTGAAGTTCTACAGGCAGGTTCAGTGGGGATCAGACTAGGTGATCACTCTGGTCTCTCTCTGCCCTTCAAATCTATGAAGACTTTGTACATTTGAGGCCTTAGTGCCTCCTCTCTCCTTTCCATCCTTTGGATTGCCCTTCTCTGTGCTTTCTCTAGCTCTTCTGTCATCTCATTACATGCTGAGGACTAGAACTGCTTTCCCCTCCCTCATTCTAGATGAGAAATTTTCCCTGTATCCACTCCTCTTTGCAACAGTGCCCACACTGTGAGCCCCTAGCTACCTTGCTCATTCCTAGAGATCCTTGGGCTCATTGCTTTCTGGATACCCAGTAGTGTAGAGGAAGGATACCCATTCTGTCTCTTTACTCTGCTCAGGTTGGCCGGTTCTGCAGGATTAGCATGAAATGTCTTCCCTTCCATGCAATCTACTGCTCTAATCTTTCCAATATAATGGGTAGCTTGGGTATGTTCCATTACTGCTGCTCAGTGATGCCAAATGGCACATTTAATTGGTCCAGGCATCATGTCCAAGAATTGTGTGGGTGGAGCAATACTTCCTGACCCAGGCTTTGCAAGCCCTGCCACCCTGGATACCCACAGAAAGGAGCTAGCAGAACTCCTTTGGTAGGGAATGGAGGGTGAACAGCAAAGGCAGTGGTAAACCTACGAACTATTTTCAGGAGGGGCTAGCAAGTGCAGCAGGAGTAGGCAGGAAAGATACTCACATTGCACAAGGGAGGGGGAAGCACAGAGAAACTGCAAAGATGTTATGAGGAGGAGGAAAAACAGTGGAGGCAGGGAAGGGGCTGAACTGGGGCTCCTGTACGGAAGATTGTTCCACCCTTGAGTTCAGAAGGTAGGAGAGAAGGGGCCCTTGTTCCACCCATTGACTCGGGCTTCACCTGGTCATTCATGGCACCACCAGGAACCGTGGCTGGGGGGGCAGGCCCCCCACCACCGTCTGCCCCTCATCCTGTGGCTGTGTAATCCTGAGGAGCACAGATCAAACAGCCCTGCCTGACTCTTTGTTTTTACTCTTTCCATGGAACAGTTGGAAACAATGTCTGAAGATGCTGGAAAGAAAGATTCTCCCGTACCAGAAGAAATGGGGCTTGATACAGGTATGTATGGGGAAGTGACACTGGCTAAGTTAGGCGAAGTGCTCAGGGTCATGCAGGAAGTCTGTAGCTAAGCCAGGAAGTGACTCCAGGCCTCCAGAGTCCTCATTCATTGACTTACCCAGAGACCATCATTGCTGCCCGACCTGCCATCTCCCATGCAGCACTGCAGGAAAGAGATAATTAGTTCCTGACCTTCAAGCATGAAATTTGCAGAGGTTGGTCACAGCAGAGGAGCCAGTCAAGCTGGCTATCTGTGCCCCACCCCAGCATACCTTCATGCACACATGGCTTATTCCCTCTGCTCGTAGACCCCATTTTCGCTATGTGCAATGGCTGAGTGATTGCAAGACTGGACTGGAAATCTAAAGGTGTTTCCGTGTACGAAATCCAATCCTGTCCACAGGAGAGACTTGTTTCTCGAGGAAGGACATTGGACTAAGTGACCTTTGGAGACCCTTGCTTTATTCTTCTCTATTAAGTGACTGCTCTCTTTCTCTTTTCTCCACAGCAGGTATTTCTAAAAAACAATCCTCCTTTTTTAAGATCCCAAATGCTCTGTCCAGAGCACGCGCTCTCCTCTCAAGCTGCCTACCACGATGCCACAGGAAATGTCAGAAAGTCGCACCAGAGATTATACCTCCTCATTAAATTGTTTTAGGAAAAATAGGAAAAATATAAATAGAGTTAGAAAAAAATGACTGCCAATTGTACTTTGTGCTCATTTGCAACTTCATTCTCATGTAGTTAAACTCAACACAGAGGGCAGACAGAGAAGGCAGACAGGAGGCCTACTCCACAGCAGGGAGGAGGCTCCTTTTAGGATGCGTTATTCAGGAGTTAAGGTGCACTCCCAAGCAGTTGGCTGTGCCACTGGAAGGCAGATGGAGAGAGAGGTCAGGAGCCAGCCCAACCAGCAGGTAGTGCCACAAAGGGCCCGAGAGCTCCTTGAGATAATTTGGAGATGCCACCTAGTAAGGGTGGGGAGGTAAAGCCAGCAGATAATGTCATTTGGAGATGGCAGCAATCTCCACTGCACTCACGGGGTAACCGGAAGGCCGCTGGAATGGCAGGGGGCGGCCACTCCATTCCCGTGAATGGCAGGTGCTGACACGTCATTCTCAGTGCCAGGAGAGGGAACAAATTTCTGAGTCTTCAGCCACAGCGACTGGGGTTTCACCCCAGCTCTCTATGCAGAAGAGCAGCATGGCACAGCTGCCTGAGGGGAATAAACACCCAGGACTGAGGCCCAGTCTGTCTTGGCCTGGCAGCAGGCAGAGGTGAAGGGCATATAGGTGCCCCAGACCCCTGCTTCCCCTTGGGAGCTCAGGGCCACCAGGGGAGCCTGCAGACTCACTCCTAGGAGGGCCTGAATCATCTCTGACCCATCTCTAATTTGTGTCACTTTTGCCTCAAGGGCTGAAATGACTCTGGTACTAGGAGAGGAGGTACTGCCCGGGTCACTGCTGTCCACCCCCAAAATTCAAAGCTTTGGGGGAAAAGCCCAGCAGTTAGGGCTGGCCCCCAAATTAATGAAGATTTCTTTGATATAGGCTGCCTGTACACGTTTGTTGGCGTTTTAATTAGGGTGCATTGGCGCAGACACTGTTAATTGAGTCTGCTCCACGTTTTAATTAGGAAGCAGCAGCATCATCACAGTGTCACGTGTATTAATCCTCTGCACATTTTTAAAATGGCTGCAAGGCACTTTAAGTAAACCTTGTCAAATCAATTTTAGATGAAGCGTCCTGCAGCCATTTTTAAACATGCAGGTGTTTAATATATACACAGGATGGTGAGGCATTTTAATTAGAGGGGCTGCCTGGGAACTGCTCTAATTAAAACATGTATAGGCAGCCATGATTTCATAGATTTCATAGACATCAGGGCTGGAAGGGACCTCGGAAGATCATCGAGTCCAGCCCCACGCCCAAAGGGCAGGAATTCAGCTGGGGTCATAGGATCCCAGCAAGATAAGCATCCAGTTTCATCTTGAAGGTGTTCAATGAAGGCGCTTGAACCACCTCCGGTGGCAGGCTGTTCCAGACCTTGGGGGCTCGGACTGTAAAGAAATTCTTCCTTATGTCCAGCCTGAAATGATCTTGAAGTAGTTTGTGACCATTCGACCTTGTCATCCCTTGGGGCGCTCTGGTGAACAAACGTTCCCCCAGATGCTGGTGGTCACCCCTGATAAACTTGTAGGTGGCCATCAGATCACCCCTGAGCCTGCGCTTTTTCAGGCTAAAGAGCCCCAGGGCTCTCAGCCTGTCATCGTAGGGTCTGCTTCCCTGACCTCTGATCATGCGCGTGGCTCTTCTCTGGACTCTCTCAAGCTTCTCCACATCCTTTTTGAATTGTGGAGCCCAAAACTGGACACAGTACTCCAGCTGCGGCCTCACTAAGGCCGAGTACAGGGGGAGAATGACGTCCCGGGATTTGCTTGAGAAGCATCTATGGATGCAAGCCAGCGTTTTGGTCGCTTTACTAGCCGCCGCATCGCATTGCAGGCTCATGTTCATCTTGTGGTCAGTGATGACCCCCAAGTCTCTTTCTTCCATAGTGCTAGCCAACATAGCACTGCCGAGCCTATAAGGATGCTGCGGGTTTTTTTTCCCAAGGTGGAGAACCTTGCATTTATCGGCGTTGAACACCATCAGATTCTCGTCCGCCCACTTGCTGAGCCTGTCCAGGTCAGCCTGGATAACCTGCCTGTCTTCTGGTGTGGATGCTTTGCCCCAAAGTTTGGTGTCATCGGCGAACTTGGCCAGTTCTGATCGCTTCTGACTCCAGTGTCCACATCATTAATGAAGATGTTGAACAGTATGGGTCCAAGGACAGAGCCTTGGGGGACCCCACTGGTCACAGGACACCACGATGAGTGACTTCCATCGATTACTACCCTCTGGGTCCGACCCCGGAGCCAATTTTCCAGCCAGTGGATCGTGGAGGACCCAAGGCGACAATTGGCCAGTTTCTCCAAGAGGCGATCATGGGACACCAGATCGAAGGCTTTTTTGAAGTCAAGATATATGACATCGATCTCTTCTCCCTTGTCCAGGTGATAGGTCACCTGGTCGTAGAAGGAAATGAGATTGGTCAAGCAAGACCTACCCGCAACAAACCCGTGCTGGCTATCCCTTAAGATGTTGTCGTCGGCCAGTCCATTAAGGATGGCCTCTTTAATAAACTTTTCTAAGATCTTCCCCGGGATAGAAATCAGGCTGATGGGCCTATAGTTAGCCGGATCCACTTTCCTCCCTTTCTTGAAGATAGGCACCACATTGGCCTTCTTCCAGTCTTCGGGCCCTACACCAGAGCGCCAAGAGTTTTCAAAGATCCGTGCTAGAGGCTGGGCTATGATGCTCGCTTCTCAAGATGTTCCTTTAATCTCAAGATTTCTTTAAGGTCTTGCTTTTTGAACTGCCCCCTCCAGAAGTGGGGACCGTTTCCAGGCTGCTATCTGCTGTATGGGCAGAACAGGAAACTCCGATGCCCTCTCCCGCCAGGAGCTTGCACTGCCTGCCTGAGGGCACAGCTTCTCCACAACGATGAGCTAGTGTAAGCCCCAGGCTGTGGGCTGCTGAGGCCTGTTCCAGCGAGTCCAGTTTCTGCTCTGCTGTTCCTCGTGCACCTCTAGCTTCAGGAGTGTTTCCCATTCTTCCCCAGGCCAGGAGGGGGCTCCACTGAACCCCCCATACTCATTCCCAGGCCTCTTAGCAAGCATGGGGCTGCCTGACCTAGGGCTCCCAGGATGGGAGAAGATGGGGAGTGGTAGTGTCTGCACTGGCGTTCTCCATCATCCTTCCACGTGAGGCATGTTGGGTTACCAGAGCGAGGAGGGACAGCGGCTGCCTCCTGAGGAGTCCCGACTGCCCGTGTATCTCAGAAGGCAGGCAAGCAGGACAGTCAGTCAGTCATAGGAGGTTTCGCTGGTGAAGGCTGAAGTTCATTTTATTATAACAAAGCCAGCCTCAGGAAAGGCCAGAGACTATCAGCAGCAGTGATATCCTGAAAGGCTGGCAATACGGCAAGATCACGCTGTGGTAATAAAACACTTTGCAGAGGATGCAGTCATGTAATGGGGAAGAGATGTGGGGGATGAGCTAGACACCAGCCCTGGAGAGGTGTCTAGCTCCAAACGGCAGCCACCTAGGAACCTGTACCACTGGCCCAGCAGCAGCCTGTGCTCAGGGAGCTTGTGCTTAGGCAGTAGCAGCAGCCTGCACCACCACTGCAGCAGCCCCTGCACAAGAAGTTAAGCACTTGCTTCCCCAAGCACCCCCACACTCAGGGCACCAACACTAAGTTATGTCTCTGGCTTAGGGCTACTGCTTAACTTCAATTGCTGCACCAAAAGGGACATACAAATCTCATGGCTCCCTCCAATTCCTTAGCCTGTAAGCAGAAAATAGTCAACTCCTGAAATGCCACAGAAGCTAAACCCCACTCCAAGATGCTGCTCCTATTATCACCCAGCAGAGCCAGCAAGAGATGAGGGAACTAGGAGAGTTTGTGATTTCCTCACAGCAAAGAAATACCAGATGCTCTCTCTCCCTAAGGCCATGGCTGGGTGACTGATAGGGTCTGTAGGAGGGAAAGACAGGGATTTCTCAGGATAGTGCCCTGCAGCCCCATTCAGCGGTTGAGCATGACTTTCCATGGGAGACTACTAGCTCATTCCTCCCTGGGAGGAGTGAGCTTCCCAGCTGTCCTCTTTCCCATCTCCTTCATTGCTGCTTGCATCACTGTCCTAAGGGAAGAATTTCAGAAGGATTCTGCTGTGTAATGAAAACATCATAAACCACAATGTCTCTCTGGGATCCCCTTCCTAGATTTCCAGAACGCTGCAAGGGAAAAGATGTAGGACTCCAATGTGGAAACCCCTTAGGAGATTGTGTATACCCACATACTGTGGGAGAAGCGCCAGGAAATACAGGGATACTACTGGCTCACTGGGTATCCACACAGAAGAAACCCTGTAGGTGCCCCACTTGTGGGGAAAGCTATGGACAAGGTCAGACACTCCTTAACACACCCATGGGTGTTGAGCTGACATGGCTGCAGAGGGTAGCTTCTGCCCCTGCACTTTGTGAGCTATCAGAAATACATTGAAACTGGAGGCATCACAACAGTAATTGGACTCAACTTCCTAAAACACTGTCCAGTCCACAATTTCCCTTCCATCCAATCCATGTTTCTGCCTTTTCTTCTGCTTCTGCCTCCTTTGTCCAACTCTTTCAGCTGCTGCTCCTCTAAAAGGAGCCAGTGTACAACGCCCAATCCTTTTGCAGTCTAGCACTCAGGAGTCCTCTCATTCCCGCTGAGGGTACTCAGTTTTCATGTCGCAACCTTCCCCCCACCCCCCCAGACCTCCCTCTTCAGCCCAGGACCGAGCAGTGCGATTGTAGAAGGGATGGCAGTAGGGGAAACACTGTTTTGAAGTGCTAGTGGCATCAAGAGGAGATAGCTGTGTATTTCATGCCAGTAGTGGGTTTTTTTGGATAACCAGCAGGGCACTCTATAGGGACATCACCTGGGGCTGAAACAAAGCAGCTCACTTGATAAGGATCTCTCTTCCTTGCATATTAGAAGCAATGAGGTTTCTCAAATGCCTTTGTCAGGCTGAGCTCGAGGCCAAGCAATACTTCCAGAGATCTATCACTAGTGCTTAGACCTCTTCAAAAGGGGCTTTCTCACCTCAGAGTATCAACATAGGAAAGTAGGGCAGAAAGGGATTTCGCAAGTCCCTTCACAAGTAAGAGAAGTTCAGTAAGAAAAGGCCATCGGGCTATGGTGTATGGATCAGGGCCACTGCACAGAGACTAACTTCAGCTTGGCATTTGCAACCCACCCCAAGCAATTCCTCAAACAGTTCATCTGTCATGACGTTACATCCTCCCACTGCTCCCATAGATCCAGTTCCTCCAACACAGGTGACAAGCCAACTGCCATTTTATCTAGCGCTAGTCCTTCAGATGTAATCTCCAGTGATTTAACTACCCTCTACTTATTATTTCCCTTGCATTTCATGGCCAGAGAACCAGAAATACCATGCCTCCATGAACGCTCTTTACAGGCCTACCATAACCATGAAAATATTGAATTGCTGAGCTGTAAAGAAACTGGACAAAAAAGGGCAAAGCATTCCTTCTTGGTCCAGTTGATAAAATTTGGTAGAAACAAAAAAATCCACTGAGTATCCAGATTCAAATTACAAGCAATCAGCTGCCTGGTGTAGGGCCACATGAGCCAGGGAGGAGTGGGAAGGTGGGGTCCCCAGTGAGAAGGGGCGGGACTGCCACTGTGCCCAGCTGGAGATCTGGCACCCCCAGAACAAAGCGTCTGTTCTGCACCAGGGCTGGCAGGGCAGAGTTCTGGAAGATGCGGACATTGTAGGCACTTCCCACCAAGCCACCACTCACATTGGTGAAGGTGCCGTGGTGGTTGATGATGGCCTGAAGCACAATGGATTGAAAGCTCCTCCAGCTGCAGTAGAGGTGGTTGCCGATGGGTCTGCAGGTGATGGGGAGGGGCAGGGCCCCAATGCACTGGGAGAATCCCAGGGCACGGAACCCCACCACCACCTGCAGGGGGTCATGAACGTGGAGTGTGGTGTGTCCCAGCACATCCTGGAGGGTGCTGCACTCCTCCAGGATGGCCACCCCAGTGGTGGCCATGCCCACGCCAAAGAGGTGGCCCACATACCAGAGGCTGGAGGGCATGGCCAGCTTCAGCAGGGCGATGGCCACCTGGGTGTGTGTGGGGTGCTGCATGATGGTGTTCTGCTGCTCCAGGTGTGGGTGGAGCTGCTCTAGGACGTCCAGGAAGGTGGTCCAGGTTATACAGAATGCCTCCAGCCACTGCTTGTCATCCCAGGTGGCCTGGACAATGTACAGCCACAAGTCTTGGTTGGCCAGGTGGGCCCAGTTGGCAGGGCTGGAGGCCCCAGAGTGCATGGATAGCCCTGGTGGTGGTATCTAGGAGACCATGATCAGCAGCCCTGCCAGGGTCCTGCCAGGAGGTGCACAGTGGTGGTGGCCCTGGGATGGTGCGGTGGGGCCGGGCAAGTGGTTGCGGTGCATGGGGAAGCTGGGAGGCCCAGATGGCCATGGGCCTGCTGGTGGTTAGCACAGTGGACCAGCAGGGCCATCATGGGGGCCATCAGGAATCCAGGGCACTGGGCATCGCTGCTGGGGCTGGGGCTGGAACAACCATGGCACAGGGAGGCAGAAGCTATGGTGAGACAGCTACCATGTTCTACCCCCATGCTGTGCACACTGCTTCTGGCCAGAAACACAACTGACCAGGGAGCAGGAAGTGGAGCTTCCTTTTCAAGATGGTCTCTGACCACAGGCAGCTGCAGCTGGAGCCTCCAGCTGCCCCTGGTGGCAGCAGGGGCCCATGGCAGGGCCCCAGGAAGCAGGAGCAGTTTGCTGCCATTAGCAGCAAATCTTCTCCCATGTCCCTGCAAGTGTAGATGCCTGTCCAGAAGCATTTACTTGTGTGTAGTTTACTCGCAAGTAAACTGGTCCCACATCAAATGTACATACAGACACACCCAGTATACACATAATTTAGAATGCCAGAATAACTTTATCCTATAGGATATTATGAAACAGCATAAAACAGCAAAAATTGAGATTTGTATGACTCCATGAGGTGGGGCACTGAAGGAACAAATAAATTACTAAATATTGTAAGACTCACAAAATCATGCAAATTAGCAAAAACTAAGCTATACTGTTTTGGAAATCCCTACTTAAAGCCCATAGCGGATCCATGTAAAATGTAGGTAAGGTCTAAGCCTGGGGCCCTAAAATACTGTGTTGGAAGTGATCTTTGTTTGAAATAATCAAGGAAAAGAATATTTAGGAATTACCTCCCAGTTGGTGTGTCTACACATGCATTGGATCCGGGAGCATTTTACTCACAAGTAAACGTTCCTGGGCAGGCATCTGCATGTGCAGGGAAGTGGGAGCAGATTTGCTGCTAATAGCAGCAAACTGCTCTGGTTTCCTGAGTCCCTGCAATGGAGCCCCTTATGCCACCATGGGGAGCACTAGGCTCCCCCTGGGTGCTAGCAGGGAGCATGGGACCAGGAGATAGCTGTTTTCTGGCTGGCTGCTGCTGGTGTGGGGGAAATGTCCCTCTGCTCTGGCAGTAGGGAGTTCCTGGCCCCAGCTTCACAATCAGGAGCACGGGACTTGAAAAGAGCTGCAAGGGAGCGGCAGGTCTTAACCCCCTGCCCCAATCTGCCACTGGGGTAGGTAGCAGCTAGCTCATTGTTGGCTGTCCCACCAGCAGATCAGAGCAGGGGGCTTGCATTTACCCCACCCCAGCAACTCTTTCCAAGCCCTGTGTCTGGATCAGCCAATCAGGGCACAGGGCTGGGACCTGTCCCTGACCTGGCAAGGTCCCAGTCCCTGCTCCGCAATCATGCTCCGCAATCATGGGTCAGAGGCTGGGGAGCCGGCTCTCCACTCAGCTCCCATGAGGGCAGAGCTGGGTGGGGAACAGGCTCCCCAGCCCCCACAAGCAGAGAACTCCCAGCATCAGCTACATGGTTGTGGGGACAGCGCTGGGAGATCCTTGTCTCCCAGCTTGAGCTCTGCAGTCACAGGGCCAGCACTGGGAGATAAGGATCTCCCAGCCTGAGCCCCACAACAGCGGAGCTGGTGCTGGGAGATGAGGATTTCATAGATTTCATAGATTTCATAGACATTAGGGCTGGAAGGGACCTTGGAAGATCATCGAGTCCAGCCCCCTGCCCAAAGGGCAGGAAGTCAGCCGGGTTCATAGGATCCCAGCAAGATGAGCATCCAGTTTGCTCTTGAAGGTGTTCAATGTGGGCGCTTGAACC